>NW_006408693.1:5641770-5646742 GCF_000296735.1 Chrysochloris asiatica
TTCACTGATGATATGGAGCTTTTTCATCTTCTCTTTCCTCAGATGTAGTCAATTTAATTTCTATATGTATATATATAAAGAGAAGTTTTCATCAAGGAAATGGCTCACACAGTTGTAGAAGTGAACAAGTCCCAAGTCCGAGGGTCAGATGTCAAACTGGAGGATTCTGACTCATGTAGCTACTTGGACTGCTGAACCAAGATTGGCAAACTCAGAGGGCAGGCAGGCAAGTCAGGCAGGTAAGATGACAGGCTGCTCATGACTCCCAGGTTCAGACAGAGGTCAGTAGACCAGATCACTGGCTCAAGTCCAAACAACCAGAATAAGATGAAGACCCAGATTTAGGATCCAGACCCAATAGGGAGCAGCAAGCTTTGCCTGAGTGTCTAACATATTTGAAACTTTCTTTCAATTAATTGGCTTCTTGAAGCAGATCTCATTATAGAAGGGATTAAATTAGATCAGCTCTCATCATAGGGAATGACTTCATCTCAACTGCCAAACTATGGAGAATCCTGGTCCAATTAAGTTTATGCAAAACGTTAACTATCACACCATAATCCTTGACAATTCCACAAATCCTAGAATTATCTTGTTAGATATCTCCATGAAATTTCAATATGTCTCTTTTGGTGACCATATCAAAAAAAAAAAAAAAAAAAAAAAGATAAGAATGTAAATTGCCAAAACCACTGAGAATCACTATACAGGAAATAGTTGCTCTTGGGAATCGGGATTTTGGATTACAATACATATTTATGATTTCTACTACAGCTATGTTTCTGTTTTTGTTTTTAGGTTCTGTCAAGTCAGTTCCAACTTAAATCAACCCTATGGCCCTATGCACAACAAAACAATACACCGCCTAGTCCTGTGTCATCCTCACAATTGTTGTTAAGCTGGAGCCCATTGTTGCTTCCATTGTGTTGATGGGACTCTTCCTCTTTCTTGCTAACCTTCTACTTTACAAGCATGATGTTGCTCCTGACAACATATTCAAAGCACAAGCGACAAAGTCTCCCCATTCTTGTTTCTAAGGAGCATTCTGGTTGTACTTCTTCCAAGACAGATTTGTTTGTTCCTCTTGCTGTCTATGATAGTTTTAATGTTCTTCCCCAACACTATAATTCAAATGCATCAGTGTTCTGCAGTCTTGCCTATTTATTGTCCAACTTTCACATGCATGTTGTGATTGAAGATGCCATAGCTTAGGTTGGGTACACCTTAGTATTCAAAATGATGTCTTTGCTCTTTAGTACTTTAAAGAGGTCTTGTGCAGCAGATTTGTCTACTGCAATACAGCCTTTGATTTCTTGACTGCTGGTTCCATGAGCATTGATTGTGGATCCAAGCAAAATGAAGTCTTTGACAACTGTAATGTTTTTTGTTCTTATCACGATGCTATCTATTGGTTCAATTGTGAGGATTTTTGTTTTCCTTACATTGAGGTACAATCCATACTGAAGACTGTAGTCTCTGATTTTCATTCATAAGTATTTCAAGTCCTCTTTACTTCTAGCAAGCAAGGTTGTGTCATATGCACATCTCAGGTTGTTAATGAGTCTTTCTCCAGTCCTGATGCTACATTCTTCTTTATATAATCCAGTTTCTCAGATTATTTGCTAAGCAGACAGTTTGACTAAGTGTGCTGAAATGATACAACACTGGCACACACCTTTTCTGATTTTAAACCATTCAGTGTTCTCTTGCTCTGTTTGAACAACTGCCTCTCGGTGAATGTACAGGTTCTTCATGAGCTATATTGGTTTTTAGAACACCTATTCTATCATAGTTTGCTATGATCCATTGACACAGTTGAATGCCTTTGCCTAGTCAATAAAGCACAAGTAAACAGTTTGACCTCCAGCAAGATGGATTGGCAAAGTGGCAGCATCAACGGGCTCAAGCGTGGCAATGATACAGAAGTTGGCCCAGGATCGGGCAGTGTTACCTTCTGTTGTGCATAAGTTTGCTATGCGTCGGTACTGATAGATGGCACTTACCAACAACAACAAACTTTTTTTTATTCTCTGCCACAATTCATCTGATGTCAGCAATGATACCCTTATTCCATGTCCTCTTCTGAATTTGGCTTGAATTTTTGGCAGCTTCCTGTCAATGTACTGTTATAACCATTTTTAAGTTATCTTAAGTAAAAATGTATTTGCATGTGTTTGATGATTTCCATCCACATTCTGTTGAGTCACCTTTATTTGGAATGGGCACATATATGAATCTCTTCCAATTGATTAAACAGGTAGCTGGCTTCCAAATGTCTTGACATAAATGAGTTAGCACCTCCAGCATTGCATCAACTTTTGTGAACCATTTTCATTTGTATTCTATCAATTTGTGGACTCTAGTTTTTCAGCAGTGCCTTTAGTATAGCTTAGAATTTTTCCTTTAATATCGTTAGTTCTTGATAATATGGTTCCTCTTGAAATGATAGAACATGGGCCATTTCTTTTTAATATGGCAACTGTGTACATCCTTCCATCTTTTATGATGCTTCCTGTGTCATTCAATAATTTGTACATGAAATCCTTCAACATTATAAGTTGAGGCTTGATTTTTTTCTTTAGTTCTTTCAGCTTTAGAAATGCTAAGTATGTTCTTCCCTTTTGGTTTTCTAACTCCAGGTCTTTGCACATTTCATATATATAATACTTGACTTTGTCTTTGAGATCTTCCCTTTGAAATTTTCTATTCAGCTCCTTGACTTCCTCATTTCTTCCATTTTGCTTTAGGATTTTCTTTGAAGGCATATGCATTACACAGACCTCATTGTACCTCACTGGTGGTGGCAGTGGTATGCCGTGAGTGGAGTTGGTACCGACTTATAGTGATCCTGCATGAGGTTTCCAAGACTGTAAATCTTTATGGGAGCAGAAAGACTTATCTTTCTTCTGCTTGTACCTCAATATTGATCTTGAAATGTTTTTTTTTTGTTTTTTTTTTTTTTTTTGACAATTAATATGATGCTATTCCTCTTCAGTTTGTCATTCCCAGACCATTTGATAGTCTGATTTGAAATGGCCCCAAACAGTCCATTTCAGTTCACTAATACCTAAAAGGTTGATCTTTATTAATTCCATTTCATTTTTGATGACTTCTAATTTTCATACATTCCATATTTCGATTACTAGTGGAGTTTTTTTGTTTTGTTTCCATTTGTTTGTCTTAATTTTGATTTTTGCACCACCAATAAGTGAAGGTCCTGAAGGCTTCTGGCACTATATCAGATAATGCTCCTTTGCTATTCATAAGGTTTTCAGTGACTACCTATTAAAAAGTGGTCCGACTCTCCTTCTTCCTATCCTTTCTTAGTCTGGAAGCTCCACTGAAAACTGTCCACCATGGATGATCCTGGTGGCATTTAAAATACTGGTGGTAAAGCTTCCAGAATCACAGCAGCATAGAAGCCACAACAGTAAGGCAATCAGACAGATGACTGATGGTTTGTAAAGACTCTATAATATTCATGTTCTACTGGTGTTGTGATAAGCACTAGGCTGAGAACCAAAAGGTAGGTGGTTCAAACCCACGAAATGCTCCTTGGAAACACTGTACAGGGTCACAAAGAGTCAGAATGGATTCTACGGCACTTACCAACAACTTTTATAAGGAGAAAACCAAATTAGATACAATTTATGGAAATAGAAGCAGGAATTTAGCCACAACAAAGGAGCTCTGGTAGCGTAGTGGTTATGAATCGGGCTTACGAATTGGGCTGTGAACCACAAGGTCAGTAGTTCAAAACTACCAGCTGCTCCGTGGTAGAAAGAGGAGGCTTTTTGCTCCCGTAAAGATTTACAGCCTTGGAAACCCTGTTCAGGGTCACTATGGGTTGGAACCGACTCTACAGCACTTAACAACAACAACAACAACAAGAATTAGTATATCTGGTAAATAAGATGGAACTTAGTTTTTAAGAAGCAGGCTGCCTGCAGCCACCACAGTTGATGTTGACTCAAGAGTAATAAAGGAATCTACCTTAAACGTCTCTGGATAAGGACTCAGTTCCTCCCAGATTTTGGAATAAGGCTGAGTTTCTGGTTAAACTAAATTGCTTCTGTTATACAAACATGATGATGTGGAAACAGAACACCAGACAGCTTGCTCCAAAGGGTAAGCTTCAATTACCTGGTGAATTTTGTTATGTGAATAAAGTTCATTCTAATTATAAAAAATTATGTTGTATGGTACTTAAACTAAATGTATTAGGCTAGGAAATAAAGTTATTCAAAGTAGCTTGATAATCAAAACTAGCTATTTCATTTCTGGGATATTCATCTTTGAATTCTAGGAATTAAGGAGCAAATGTTAATTTCTTACATAAGGGGGTATAATGCCTACTGGGCATTAAAAGTTATATGAAAAATCATCCTAAGAAAGGTGGCATTATTTTATGATATTTAGAGGAAAATAAGACCCTGGAACATTGTAACATTTATTTTCTCCAAACTTAATACTGATTTATGATGAGAGGATTAAATATAACAATTTCATTTTTTTTTTAACTGAAGCCAATTTCTCTGCTATCATGGATTGAATAGCATATCCTTTCTCCATTTATGGATGGTATATTTGTACTGGCATATTGAATCTTATAACATGGTCTGTGAGAGAAGAATTTGTCTGTTTCTATAGTTGTTTCTCTACTCAATAACACATTTTAAACTTTATTTAGGCAATAGAATATTGTTATATGTGAAAGAACAGTTCCTCATTTTGTTGCTCACCCTTAAAAAATTATTTCCAGTTATTTTCCTTCCAAATGAATTCAACAAGTTTTTTTTCCTTAACATTTGAAACAAACAATATTAAGATGTTTAAAAATTAGTATTTAATATATAAAGTAGTTTGAGAAGAACCATGCTGTTAATAATAGACTTTCCATATAATATAATAATTTTGATATGGTTATCAGTATTTTATCATTCTATTAAAAAACACTACATAAGTTTAACCT
>NW_006408693.1:5646881-5656849 GCF_000296735.1 Chrysochloris asiatica
ATACACACACACACACACACACACTGGCTGATTTCTGGAAGTAGCTTACTATGCCTTCCTGCCATATTTATGATCATATACATATACATATAATTCTATAGTCATAGATACAGGTGTAAATATAACTAGAGATATAGAGATTAAATTCCAGGAAATGAGAAGTCATTGAACCCTGCCTAGACTTCTTTTTTTTTTATGGTATGCCCCAAGGAAAGGAGCTGAATCTTACCAGTGAGTAGGACCCTGCTTCCATGTCTTGATCTTTATTTTGGTCTGCATAGTTCCAGTTCCTAGATTTCCTTTAGCCTTTCTTCACCTGCCTGTTATGATGTGCTATTTCTTACTAGTCTACTTTTATGTGTCCTGCTAACCTGGATTACCACCTGCTACTGATCACTGTACTTTCTGAACTCAGTGTCAGCTTCAGTTGACGTACACGTAGGCAGCTGACTCCAGAGCTGCCTCCCCATCTCCAGCACCTGCTTCACCCCTGTGGGAGATCTTGTTCCACAATGACCCTTCCCTGTCTTTTCAGTCTAGTTTTGATGTGACATTTAAAAAATATATATGTAGGACATGTTCATGTCTCCTTAAAGAGTAAACGTACTAATTGTTGTTATTGTTAAGTGCCATCTAGTCAGTTCTGACTCAAAGTGATCCTGTGTAGGGTTTCCTAAGAGCAGCTGGTTAGTTTGAACTGCTGACCTTGTGGTTAGTGATCCAGTATTTATCCTACAATGACACATGAGAGCTTTCTTAAAGATTTGAATATGCTAGTTGTAGTATGCATTTTTATTCTATTGAAATACATTGGCTGTCAATACATAATTCCAACATTCTTGTTTTGAAGGTATGTGTGCTTCTAATAGGTGTGTATGTACACATATACAGTGGAAAAATAAAGACCATCATTTTTGCTGCTTCCAAATTTTTTAATAAACTGAGAAACCATGTTACTTGAAGTGTCTACAATAAAAGAAAAATGATTCTTGGTGAAATATTGTTGAGTAAGTTATTCAATTGTAAACTTTGGCTGTTTCAAAGATTTTTTTCCCCCATACTTTCAATTTCTTTGTCTCATCCTGGATAGTGTCCTGGATGATACTGAGCAAACAAAACATCACTCTATGTCAGTTTCCAGTTCTCTCACCATCATTTATCTTTGATCCAGAAGTGTTTGCTTCCCTACCGACAAGATGTTTCCATGTGACTGAATTGGTAAGAAAATACACTGCCACTTAGTCAACATCATTTTACTTTTGCTAAGGTAAACTTCTAATTGGAAATATATTTGTTTCAGCGCACCTTATGTGTAAGATGTTATACTAAATACTACATGGATAAACACCTAATCCTTGTTTACAAGCAGTTGATAATCTAGTAAGTGATAGTGGATAAAAACCTGTAAAAATGCCTTCAAAGAGATACCAACAAAGGTATTATATATTAACTGAAATGTAGGTGACAAAACACAGTATTGAGAATGTGCACGGTGTATTCCAGTTTGACTTTCGTATGGAGAAAAAGAAGAATTCTGTGGAAGATGTATTTTGTATGTGTGCTTAATTCTATAGGTAGTGAACTGATTGACACTGTGTGGGAGTCCTTGTGTGGCACTGTAGGATAAGCATGAGATTGCTAACAGCAAGGCGAGTGGTTCAAACACACCAGCAGCTTCTTGGAAACTCAATACGGGTCACTATGAGTCAAAACCAACTCAACAGCACTTAATAAGAATTAGGAAGACAAATCTGTCTCAATTTACAGAGACTTGGAAAAGCAAACAATACGATTTGGTTTAAGAAATGTCCATATAGCAGCTGAGTCCTGGTGATGTAATGGTTAAGCATTCAGATAGCAGCAGAAAGGTCAGCTTTAAAAATCACCAGCTACTGCACGGGAGCAAGACGTGGCAGTTTGCTTCCATAAAGATGAATAGCCTTGGAAATCCTATGCGACTGTTCTACTGACTCAAAGCGATGCTGGAATAACTCATAGCAATGAATCATATAGAACCAAACCCACTATGACCAAATAAACTCTGGCTTTTGGCTAATAGTTGAATAACTTAACCCTGCACCACTAGGAATCCTTTATAAACAAAACAGTAAGAAGTGAAAATAATACTGGCATAGATACTTGAACCCAAAGTTTGGCAAGCTTACTAGGTAACATATAATTTGAATAATTTGTTGCTAAGTGCTGCCCAGTCAGTTCCGACCAACTCATAGTGACCCTGTATAGTATTTTCATAGTGACCCTGTATAGTATTTTCATAGTGACCCTGTATAGTATTTTCAAAGAACGACCGACCACCAGCCTTGTAGTTAGCAATCCACTGCTTATTCTATAGCACCACACCAAGACTCCAAAGTCGATCATTCAGCCACTCGATAACAGGAAACTTCTGTTCTTTATAAGTGGGAGTAGAGTTTATATGTATGAACTCTAAGTAGAGTTCCAGGTGGATACGATCAGAAACATTACTTGTATATCTGATGGTATATATATATATAATATAGCAGGGGCTAAAGCCAGACTTCATGTATTCAAATCTAGACTCATTTACTTAAAAAATGTGTAACCTTGGGCAGGTTACTTAACCTCATTTTACTTTTCTTATCTGTAAAAGGCAGATAAAAGTAGCTACTTCTTAGGATTGTTGTAAGATTCATGAGTTATATTATTTGTAAAATCCTTAAAAGAGGGCTTGGCACATGGTAATTATTTAATAAAGAAAGCTTTATCAATTGCAACAAATAAAATTATAATAGTGTATTTTATTTAGACTTCCATATAATAAATTTTAATATATTTTTCAAAAGTTAAGTACACAAAGATCTGATGTAACAGTCCAGAGAGAAGGTACTAATTCTGTAACTGTGCATCAACTTTATGAATGCTGTACACTCAGACTGATGAAAATAACTCTGTGTTCCAGTGGGTGAGTTCAGCAAATGAATTCATCCATCATATCTTACATGGCAATTCATGTGGTTATAAATATCAAGTGTGAAGAAACTTAATGATTTCTGTGGAAAGACATGGGACATATCAGATTTTATTTTTAATCAGATTGTTGGTGATTTGAGAATGGAATAAGCAAACAAAAAGTAAGTAAACATTTTTCTCTATATTGTTGTTGTTAAGTGGCATCAAATTGGTTCCAACTCTTAGCTACCCTGTATTATACTCATTTAAACAAGGGAGTAGGACATTGTGATATTTGTGAACCACCCACCATCAGCTGCCATTGAGTTGATTCTGACTCATAGCTACCGTCTTAAAGGTTTCTGAGTCTGTAGATCTTTACAGGAACAATACAGCCTCATTCTTCTCCATGGAGCTGCTGGTGGGATTGAACTGCCGACCTTGTGGTTAGCAGTCCTGTGCATATCTTACAGCACAATTGTGTTACGTAATTTAACAAAATAAATGGAGAGTTAAAGATTTATGTGTCCTTAGAAAAGTATTAAATATTTCCAACATAGAGAAATCTATATAGAATAAAATAATAAATTGTTTTATCCATCACTTAATTTTTAACAAATCTGAAAGCATTGCCACATATGTTTCATATATATTTGAAGTCATTGCACATACCCAATTCCATCCCTATCCATATCCCTACTGTGTTTCTTTCTTCTCAAAGAAAAACTTGATTCTTATTTGTATATTTCTATTCCAATTCATGATTTCATATTTGTACTATAAATATATGTACTTACTGTATTTTAAAACATATAAATAACATTTTATAAGTATCGATGTTTTTATTATCTTCTGTTTTCAAATATTTTCTGAATTATTATTAATTAAATAATACATACTCATTTTCTGTAAAGTAAGTTGTCTTTGTTCATTGCAGTCAGTTCCCAAGTAACCGCTGATTTCATTTCTATCACTGTCATTCCAGAACTTCATAGAAGTAGATTCTTACAGTATGTATTTCTTAGTTTCCATCTTCTTTCACTCAGTATGTTTTTGAGATTTATTGTGGTATCAAGTTCATTCCCTTTCTATTGCCAACTTATTATTTCATTGTAAATACATAACACAATTTACATATTTATTCCTGTTGATGACATTTGAGTATAATTTTGGCTATTATGAATAAAGCTGAGCTGCTAAGAACATTAATACAAGTACTTTCCTGGGCATGTATTTAAATTTCTCATGGATACATGATTAGTAATCAGATTGCTAGAGTCCTGGTATGGTACTGTAGGATAAGCACTGGACTACTAACTTCAAGGTTGGCAGTTCAAACCCACCAGCCTCTCCCTGGAAACCCTTTACAGGGTCATCATGAGTCAGAACCAATTCTATGACACTTAATAGCAACTATAGAAATACTCAGTAGTAGCGTAGTGGTTACGAATCGGGCTGCGAACCTTAAGGTCAGCGGTTCGAAACTACCAGCTGCTCCGCGGGAGAAAGATGAGGCTTTCTACTCCCGTAAAGATTTACACCCTCGGAAACCCTGTACAGGGTCGATATGGGTCGGAACCGACTCGATGGCACTTAACAACAACAACATGTTGTATTAGGCAAATCTGCTTCAAAAGACCTCTTTAAAGTGTTCAAGACCAAAGATGTCAGTCTGAAGACAACCAAGGTACACTTGATCCAAGTTAGGGTATTTTCAATAGCTTCATACACATGAGAAAATTGGACAATGAATAAGTAAGAGTGTAGAAGACTTGATGAATTTGAGTTATGGTGTTGGAGGATAATATTGAAAGTACCGTGGACTGCCAGAACAACAGATCTATGTTGGAAGAAGTACAGTCAGATGCTCCTTAGAAGCCAGAATGGCAAGACTTTTTTACTTTTATTTCTGACGTATCACCAGGAGGGACCAGACCCTGGAAAAGGACAACATGTTTGCTAAAGTGGGGGTCAGGGGAAAAGAGGATGCTGTCCCCCAACATGATGGGTTGGCAAAGTGAAGTGGCAGCAGCCAAACGATTGTGAGGATGGCACTGGATTGGGCAGTGTTTCATTCTGTTATGCATAAGGTCACTATGAGTCAAAACCAACATGACAGCACCTAACAATGACAATGGAGTCCTGGTGTGGCGCTGTGGGTTAAGGTGCTGGACTGCAAAGTCAGTTTGAACCACAAGGTCAGCAGTTGAAACTCACCAACTGCTCCTTGAAAACCCTAAACAGGTTTGCTATGAGTCAGAACCAACTGGGCAGCACTAAACAACAAAAACAACAACATATACAACTTTATATAAAATTGGCAAACCTTTTTAAAGTGAGTTATAATTTTATGTGTCCTATTTTAAGTGCTCAAAATCACTTGGAATCCTAGTCATTTTAGTTGCAGGCATTCACTGGGTGTAAGGAGCTCTGGTAGCATAGTGGTTACGAATCGGGCTGCGAACCTTAGGGTCAGCGGTTCGAAACTACCAGCCGCTCCGCGGGAGAAAGATGAGGCTTTCTACTCCCGTAAAGATTTACACCCTCGGAAACCCTGTACAGGGTTGCTATGGGTCGGACCCGACTCGATGGCACTTAACAACAACAACAACAACATTCACTGGGTGTAAGTGGCATCACTTTCTGCTTAAGTTTGTATTTTCCTGATGAGAAAAGATGTTGGACACCTTTTCATGTACTGGACATTAGTTTGTTCATGTGTTTTCATATTCTGGATACAAGTCCCTTGTTAGATATGTACATTATCAGTATTTTTTCCTACTTTTGGATGGACTTTTTATTTCCTTAATAGTGCATTTTGAAAAGTAAAAGTTTATAATCTTGTGGAAGTATGATTTATCATTGTTTTTCTTTTATATTGCATTCTGTTTATATGCTAAGAAATTATTTTGTATACCAAGGTCATAAAGTTTTTCTCAATTTCTCCTCTAGATGTTTTATAGTTTTGGCTTTTACATTTAAACTTCTAAGCCATTTCAAGTTATTATTTTTTTTTTATGTTTACTATGTTGTTGTTTTTCTTAAGAGCCTTAGAATCGGTTCCGACTCATGGTGACCCTGGAAATCCAGTTGTTTCAACACTGTTTGTGACTCTTCTTTCTTTATTGAATTATCATGTCACCTCTGTTGAAAATCAATTGACAATCTGTGTGGGGTTTATGTTCTACTATCTATTGCTTCTTCCAGTGAATCCATTATAACTATGTTGATATTGTTGTTAAGGGCTGTCAAGTTGGTTCCAACTCATAGCAACCTTTTATAGGATTTCCAAGAAGTGGCTTGTGGATTTGAGCCACCAAATTTATGGCTAACAGCCAAGTACTTATCCTATTGCTTAAAAATTGTTTTGGCTATTCTATATCTTTAGCATCGTTCCTACATCATTTGTAAAACTAGTTTATCAATTTCTAAAAATAATAAGGCTATGGAATTTTTATTAGTATTCTATTAAATCTATAGATTAGTATTGTTTTTGTTAAGTGTTGCTCATTATTAGTGTGTGGAAATAAAACTGATTGTTATATCTTGACCTTATGTCTTATATTGCAACTTGCTTAGATTCTTCGTGCTGCTATAAAAGAAATAATACAAGTTGTTATTGTCGAGTGCCGGTGAGTCAATTCTGACCCATACTTGTTGTTGTTGTTGTTGTGGCCATGGAGTCAGTTCCGACTCATGGCAACCCTGCACAGGGTTTTTAAGGCTGTAAATCTTTACAGGAGCAGAAAGCCTCATCTTTCTCCTGCGGAACAGCTGATAATTTCGAACTGCTGACCCTGAGGCTAGCAGCCAGATTCGTAACCACTATGCTACCAGAAGGCCTTCCGACCCATAGTAGGTGACTTTAACAAACAGAAATTTATTTTGTTTTCTCACAGTTTGGAAGCTAGAAGTCTGAATTCAGGGTGCTACCTCCAGAGGAAGGCTTTCTCTGTCTGTGTATGGGCTCCAGGGGCAAGTCCTCGTCTCTCTTCAGCTTCTAGTTCTCAGTTCCCTGAATATCTTTAAGTGGCATATATTATCTCCTCTGTGCTTGTTTTCTTCCATGCCAAATCTGCACTTTTATGCCCCATTAACATAACAAAGAAATGCCTATTCCCAAATGCTATTACATCTACCACTATAGTGTTTACGACTTACCCCTATATTACATATATTTTGTTTTTGTTAAATGCAGTCCAGTCAGATTCATAATGATCCTTTATAGGTTTCTAAGGAGGAGCTGATAGGTTTGAACCGCTGACCTTGTTCACAGTCCAGTGATTCTACAGTGCCACACCAGGAGTCAACAAATTTATTTTGTTGTTATTAAGGGCTGTGGAGTTGGTTCTGACTCATAGTGACCATGTATGGGATTTCCAAGGAGCAGATGGTAGGTTTGAATTGCCAACTCTGGTTCAAACTGACCATGTGGTCCAGTATATTATCCTGCAGCTCCACGCAATCCATAATGCCGCTTACTATTTCTGGCAATTTCTTTACTTTTTGAAGATTACTCAGTAATTTTCTCATGCATGATTATGTTCTCTGATTATAAAGACAGCTTTGTCTTTTCCTTAACAATCTTTCATGCCTTTTATTTCTTTTTCTTACCTTGTTATAATTGCTAGAAATATCCTTATACTTTTCAATGGGCATGGCTAAGTGCTGTGCAGTTGGGTTTTACTCTTAGTGACCTTGTATAGTGTTTCCCAAGCTGTAAATCAGTACGGGAGCAGAAAACCTCATCTTTCTCCTGTGGAACAGCTGGTAGTTTCAAACTAATGAACATGAGATTAGAAGCCAGACTCGTAAGCACTACACTATCAGAGCTCCTTGTGTTTTTTAATAGAAGTGTTGAAAGCAGAGATCCTTGGCTTTTTCTGGGTCTGCTTTTGTGTCCTCTAATTTTGGAACTCCGGTTCATAGCTTGAAATTATCTTGAGTCAGTGAGATTCTTGGTTTGTTCTTTAGCTGTTTTGATTCTGTTCTCCAATTTGGAAAAGTCCTACTGCCCTGTATTTACTGATTTTTATTTTTATTTTTTTGAGTATATAATCTGCTCTTATTGTTGCTGTTGTTAAGTGCCATCAAGTTGAGACCAACCCATAGCAATCCTGTATAGGGTTTCTGAGGAACTGCTGGTAAGCTTGAACCACTGACCTTGTGGTTCAAACTGACTGCAGTCTAGCACATTAATCCATTCAGCTATTGTGGTTTTCAACTCTAGAAATTTCTTTGTATTTTGTGGTTTCTAGTTATCTTTGTTTATCTTAAATCCATTCGCACATTTTAATGTGTTAAATGTTTTTGCCTATTGTCTACCATTCTGTATTTATTTCAGCTGATGAATCATTCTTCTGTCATGGGTCATATTTTATTGCTTCTTCACAAGTGTCATTCATAATTGGATACTAGGTATTGTGAATATTAGATTATTAAACATTTTGTCTTCATTTGAAGAGGGTTGAGGATATAGTGTATTTAATTACTTTCATTTTATGTTTCAAGTCTTGTTTTAGAAGTTTATTTGAGGAGTGTAGTTTAAGGTGGTTCATCCTGGGTTTTCAATAGAACTCCAGGTGTTCTTCACTCGGTTTCTTTGGAACTGGAAACTTTTCCAATCCTTTGTGACTTCTTCGTAGATGTACATGCTGTAGTTCTCAGTAGTTTTTCTTTTCTAAGTAGTTGTTTTTTGCCCTACTTTGTGGAATCTTCATCTATGTATACATGGTTAATATTCAGAAAAGACTGAAGGAGACATCTGAAGATTTATGGAGTTATTATTGCTGTAGTTGTTAGATGCCATTGAGTGGGATCTGACTCATAGTGACACTAAATACAACAGAACAAAGCACTGTCCAGTTACAGCCTCTGAGAATTTCTTGTTCTTTCTCCTTTCCTCAATAAGGCAGCCATATTCCCACTATTTGTACTGCATCTGGTAAATTCCTACAGATCAAAAGTCTTAAAGGGTTTTGTGAGAAATATTTGGGATGATGAATGTGAAACTACTCTAAAAGTTTATAATTTATTGAACAAAAATCCCTACAACAACAAATAAGCAGTCATGATATATGTAGCTAAGATTGAAGTTGCTGAGGATTTAATTTTATTTGGATCCACAATCAACGATCTTGGAAGCAGCAGTCAAGAAATGAAACAATGTATTGCATTGAGCAAATCTGCTGCAAAAGATGTCTTGAAAACGTTAAAGAGCAAAAGATTTCTCTTTGAGGACTAAAGTGTACTTCACACAAGCTATCGGTCTGCCAACCACAAGGTCAACAGTTTGAAATTACCAGCTATTTCGCGGGTGAAAGATGAGGGTTTCCGCTCCTGTAAAGATGTATAGCCTCGGAAACCCTGTGCAGGGTCACTATGAGTCGGAACTGACTCCACAGTACTTAACAACAACAACAATACACATATAAGGAGTCCTGATTTGGTGCTGTGAGTTAATGCACTAGACTACAAAGTCACTTTGAACCATAAGGCCGGTGGTTCAAGCTTACTAGCTGCTCCTTGGAAACCCTATACAGGGTTTCTGACTTGACGGCACTTAACAACAATGTTGTTATTAAGTGCCGTGGATTCAGCTCTGACCCATAGTCACCCTACACAGGGTTTCCAAGGCCTACAGGAGCAGAATGCTTCATCTTTCTCCTGCGGAAACGCTGGTAGTTTCGAACTGCTGACCTTGCGGTTGGCAGCCTGACTCATAACCACTACGCTACCAGAGCTCCTTACTTAACAACATACACATATGAAAATTGGATTGTGAATAAGGAAGATTGAAGAAGAATTGATGCTTTTGAATTATGGTGTTGGTGAAGAATACTGAATATACCATGGCCTACCAGAGATCCATGTTTGTGCCCATTCCAAAGAGAGGTGACCCAACGGAATGCGGAAATCATTGGACAATCTCTTTGATATCTCAAGTGAGTAAAATTTTGCTAAAGGTAATACAGAAATGGCTACAATCATACATTGATAGAGAACTTCCAGAGGTTCAAGCTGGATTCAGAAGAGGC
>NW_006408693.1:5658374-5721096 GCF_000296735.1 Chrysochloris asiatica
GGAAGCAGCAGTCAAGAGATCAGACGACGTATTGCGTTAGGCAAATCTGCCGCACAGGAAATTTTTTAAAGTGTTGAAGAGCAAAGATGTCACCTTGAGGACTAAGGTGCACTTGACCCAAGCCATGATATTTTCAATAACCTCATATGGATGCGAAAACTGGACAGTGAATAAGGAAGGCCATAGAAGAATTGATGCCTTTGAGTTGTGGTGTTGGAGGAGAATACTAAAAGTGCCATTGGCTGCCAAAAGAACCAATAGATCTGTTTTGGGAGAAGTGCAGCCAGAGTGCTCCTTAGAGGTCATTATGGCCAAATTTCGTCTCTCATAATTTGGACATATTGTCTGGAGGAACATTCGCTGGAGAAGGGTATCATGTTTGGTAAGGTGGAGGGTCAAAGAAAAAGAGGAAGACCCCCAATGAGATGGATTGGCCAGGTGGCAGCATTGATGGACTCAAGCGTGGCAGCGGTAGTGAGGTTGGCCCAGGATTGGGCAGTGTTTCGTTCTGCTGTGCATAAGGCCTCTATGGGTCAGTACCAACTCAATGGCACCTAACAACAACAACCAGAGAATAAGCCAACCTATTTTGGAAGAAGTATAGCCAGAATGCTCCTTAGAAGCAAGGATGGTGAGACTTAATCTCTCGTACTTTGTATTCGTCATCAATACAAATACATGATGTTAGGAGGGATTAGTTCCTGGAGAAGGACATCATGATTCATAAAGTAGATGGTCCACAATAAAGAAGACTACTCTCAATTATATAGATTGACACAGTGGCTACAACAATGGACTTCATCATGATTGTGAGGGTGGTGTCTGAGTGGGCAGTGTTTCATTTTGTTTTATATAGGGTCTCTATGAGTCACAACTGACTCAATGGCACCTATCAACAACAAAAAACTGACTTCCCTTTCCAAGAGTCCTGTCAGTGAATATAAAATAACTTAAACTTGTGATGCTTGCTAATGGCGAAAAACAATGCTTCTATGGAAAAAAATTTCTATGAAATTAGTTTTATTTTCAAATGATTATGGTAGCACTGACTATCCAGCTGAACTTTCTGAAATAATTTTTTCTTGACTTGCTTCCCCAATCACATTAGATGCTATTGTGTATAATACCTACATACTAATTTTAGTTCAAAATTTTCTTGAGAATGGAATAGTCCTCTCAATCACTCATAAAAATTAAATCAGTGGTATTGACTTAGTAAAATTTAATGCATCTGCCATAAGTTTTTCTTCAGTCTGCTTTTGTGACACAGACAATCAAATATGGCACAGGTACAACAAAGTGCAACACATTTCTAAAATGGGCTGTACTATCTTACTGACAATTGGTTAGCATGGGTAAAAGATTATCATAGTTTTTTAGAGTTATTTGTAATTTTCAAACCACTTTCATGTATGTAATCTTATCTGTCCCTCAGAACATCTCTAGGACCCAGTTTGTGTGCCAGTCCTGATTTCACATGGAAACTCCATCCATTTTATGAAGTTATTTAGCAAGGTATTTAGAAGTTATTACTAGCCCTAAAAAGGAAAGCTGTTTTGCCAAGATTAGGCTTTATAAAAAGTCCCCCTCCCTTTTAATTCCACTTTTTAGTATGTATTTGATAATTTCAGAAAATTTTGTGTCCCCGGCCTCAGAAAAAATTCTACTGCGAGCTTTCTAAAAGTTGCCCCACAAAAATAGACTTCATTATCATGGTAATGTTTTGGACTGATAGACTATTTTGCTGAACTTAAATTTCTCTTTGAAAATGCAGGTTTGGTAACAGATGGGAAAAGTAAATCACCATCTCCTGTAGGAGAAAGGCAAAGCTTAATTAGTTCTTTTGCAAAAGACTTATTATATATTTCATTTATAAACTGAAAGAGGAAAACAATGTGTTTAAAGCAGGATGAAAGTAGAGGTGATACCCACAGCTGCTCTTGTCTCTGGCAAACCTCTGAGAGGTTCCAGTTTCACTTGGTTCATAAGAAACACATGCCACTCATTTGCTGTGCATATGCTTCAATGTATTTTGACAAATCTGATCTAAAATGTTACACATGTTCCACATTAGTTTAATTTGCACTTAGTAACCACTTATACAACATGGCAAAAAACCCTAACCTCTATACAAAATAATTAAAGGGAATTTCAGCTATCAGTAATATTTGAATTTTGATTCAATTTCGGTTACAGTTTTGTGATGCAGCCAGCAAATGATGCATATTTAACAGTGTCTGTTTGTGAACTGTTTCTTTTGATATAGAAGCCAATTAAAAAAAAACAAAACATGTTTTAATAACTGAATGAAATTATTCTGAAACTTTTCTAACCATACCTAAAGACTTTTAGAGATTTGTTGTTAAACATATGACTTGAGATGAATCAGCTTCACCATGAAGTTAAGACTTGTTAGAAAAGAAAGATCTCAGGCCCCCCCACCTTAGATGGACTGAGCGAGAATCAGCATTTTAACGTATTCCTCAGGCCATCTGAATACACATAAAGGTTTTAAAAAGCACTGCTTTGGAAGAGATCTAATACCAAAGTTCTTTTTCATACATACACATATAAATACATGCACATACATATATATCCATATCTATCTATGTCCTAGTTTATACTTGAAACTCCATGATCTACATATTTATTTTATATAGATATTTTAGAAAGTATTTGGCGTGTAGGTTGAACTGCTTATTATTTCTAATCTTTTAAATATATTTAAAATAAAACCTCATCATTTATTTCCACAAGCTATGTTATCTGTCCATGAATACAAAAATTCATATTAATAAGTACTGGCTTACCATACATTTTAGTTACTGACACATGAAGCACACTGAAGAATTTCTGACTCTAAGAAATCTTTTGGCATTTCTATCATTTTTTCCTGTGTTCTTTTTAGTAGGTCTTTATAAAGTAAATGTCTTTATTGCAACAGAAGTAGTTTTATTCCATTACATCACCTTGTAGTGGGAACACAGGAATCAAATTTCACACTTTTTGAGGGAACACTTGGGAAGTTCAAGGACTTAATTTCTTGGGCAATAGAATCCATATTAAAACTACTTATGATCTATGAATGCTTTGGGAAATAATAGATCAATTACATATTAATGGGTGATACAAATGAAATTTGCATTTATATCATAGCTTCTGAATTCATGATGCAAAATAACTCAATTCATTAAAATTTAATTTATTGGCCATCAAATTTTCTATGTTACAGCAGAAATAAGCATGACATAACTCTTATCTTAAAGAATCTAGAATAATTAATACTATTTTGTTTAATGAACCTAAATTGAAATCTATGACAAAATAATTAGATATAATTCAAAACTCAGTACATTATCACTATCTTAAAAAATGGAAGCAGAAAACATTTCTCTAATTTGAAAGATCTCTCTAATTTTGTACAATCTGATTAATTTCATTGTTTTCAGCTCCACCAAATACATTTCTCAACAGTCAACCTTGGGAAATGAAATAAAGATGATTTAATATAATCTATTCAAAGTCTCTGTTGGCACCACAGCAGTATAACATTAGTTTACAAGCTTGTGACATACTACATATTTTCATTATTGTTTTCATACATTTCTGCTGAAGAAAACCTTCAAAATGTATCGGTAGTAGGTTCAATATATATGTAATACTCTGATACATTTACTGTGCATTTGAATATGCCATACAGTGGTAAAGCTTGTGCCTGAACATTTGCAAATGTAGACAAGTTAGAAAGATAGTCTATAACTTCATATGTGCAATGCATTATTCAATTTTCCCTTTCATTTTTCAAACTGACCATCACAATGCAATTTAAATAGCCTTAAGTGTCCCTGAAGAGCTACTGTGTGTTGTTTAAGGCTTAAATAATCCCTGCCATGCCAGAGGGTTACTGTTCAGCTGTTTAGGATCATGAGATGGTATCTCAGCACTCATAAAACAGAAGATTCAAAACACAGGGGTGTACATGGAAGTACAGATCATTATGACAGGCCTGAAAGTTATCCACAAGAAACATCAACATCCTGGAGGCCAAAAGAGCATTTATAACTTTTGTCCAAAATTAAGTCAAACACATAGGGAAAATTCACATAAAAACGTTAATGCTAATATAATAATACTTTTATATTTGGCCTATTCCAAAAATATTGAGGGCTTCCAAAACCTCTGGGATGTCTTTTCTTAAACATTTGAAATACATACTATTTGTTCTGTACTAAAACAGATATCTAACCTGAATTAGCTATTTTCTAGAATCATCCACAAAATGGTCAATACATTTAGTAAGGCACAGTAAAGAAAGTGTAGTTTGGTTGTTTTTTCTTAAGCTTACAAATTTCAATTCAGAAGTATGGTGGGAAGGTAATTTTGGCCCCTGGGATTTGAAGCTATCTTCCAGTTGTAATCTGTGGTCTGAACGTTTACATGGTGGTTTCTTCCCATTCAAGCTCAACATCACCTATGACAAAAGGTAACATGTCACAAAAGAGAATTAAAGGCAACTGTTGAAAAGATTTATTTGTTTCGTGACAAAACTATAGTGCAAATACAAAGTCTGATACCCTAGCTTGGAACAACTGAAAGAAACCATTTAGCTGTGTACTAATCAAGCTGTTAAAACCTTTTTCACATCTGATGATTATCAAATTAATGCCCCTGCTATAGATGGTAAAGGAGCTCTGGTAGCATAGTGGTTACGAATCAGGCTGCTAACCTCAAGGTCGTCAGTTTGAAACTACCAGCTGTTCCACGGGAGAAATGAGGCTTTCTGCTCCCGTAAAGCTTTGCAGCCTCAGAAAACCTGTACAGGGTTGCTATGAGTCAGAACCGACTCCATGGTACTTAACAACAACAACAACATAGATGGTAAACTAGTAAATTTGGAACACAATGTCTCTGTTTACCTTCCATGGCATCCAAGGAGTCCATCTTTTGAAGCGCTGAATAGTTCACAAAACAGATGGGCTGATTGTTTCCTTTACTTGATAGCAGGTCCAGAATGCATTGGTGTAAAAAGATATACTGTGCCTAACACCAAGAAAGAGGGATTAAACAAGTGGATGTGGTGGGGTTTTTCCTTATATAGGAAGCTCTATTGGTATAGTGGAAAATAATATTGAATTTAAAAGTTAGCAGCACAAACTTACCGTTGTATATAAGCGATTATGTATCACTTCATATATAAGGTTTTAATATGTTGGACAAAATCAGTTTGAACTGCAATGTCGGCAATTCAAGCTCACCGACTGCTCCCAGAAACCCCAACGCTAAGAGTTGGAACTGGCCCAACGGCACTAACAATGACAACTCCTATGGTTTCTTATACCTTTGACCTGTTTTGTTGTTGTTGCTGTGTTTTTAATACTAGTCATTAGATATGAAGCGTTAATATACTTCCTTGTGATTATAAAAAGTAGCAATTAGGTTATTTAAAATTTTTTATGGGTCTCAATTTCCAATTAGCTCTAACTGATAATTTTTCTGAGGGAGTCTTGATATGGCACTATAGGATAATGCAGTGGACAGAAGATCGGTTTGAAATGCAAGATCAGCAGTTCAAACTCACCAGCTGCTCCTCAGAAACCCCTATACAGGGTCGCTATGAGTCGAAACAACATCAATTTTTTCTTACAGTTTCCTAGAAACCCAACCAAATATCAAACCTCTTGTAAGTCGATTCTAATTCATAGCAATCCTTTATATGGTTTCCAAGGCTGTGGCGCTGTGGGTTAATGTGCCAGACGGCAAAGTTATTTGAATTGCAAGATCGGTAGTTCACGCTCACCAGCTGCTCCTTGGAAACCCTATATAGGGTCGCTATGGGTCAGAACCGACTCGACGGCACTTAACAACAACAACAAATCTTTATGGGAAGAGAAAATCTCATCTTTCTTCCACGGAGCAGCTGGTGGGTTTAAACTACTGACTTTGCAGTTAGCAATCCAGTGTTTGCTGGACTGGTCACCAGGATAAGGTCACCAGGGCTCCTTTTTCTTGTTACAATGACTTTTATCTTTTGTTCCTCTCTCATTAACGTAAAATCACTGCCCTCTAATACTCCCATTTAATCTTTTGAATTGCTGTTGTCAGTTTGATCTCATCTGGCGGTGGTGGTTGTATGTCACTGAGTCGGTTCTGACTCATAGCAATCCTGTACAGAGCTTCTGAGGCTGTAGATCTTGACTGGAGCAGATAGCCTCATCTTTCTCCCACTGAGCGACTGACAGTTTCAAACTACTGATTTTGCAGTTAGCAGCCTAGCTCATAATCCACTATGCTAGCAGGGTTCCTTTTAATCTCATATAGATAACTCTTAAAACAGCACACTGTTCAAGAAATACATTTGTTACAAGTACAGTAAAGTAACAGTTTTAAGATGACTTCATAGTTACAATGTCTTTTGAAATGAAGATATGAAATTTAGTCTAAAAATCTGAGTGACCATATTTTTGCACATCAGAACATTAAAAATACATCATAATTCTGTCAATTATCTGGGCAGCTGGCCTACTTATTGTCACATATCTGGCCCCCATTTGTAAATACAAAATTGCTGGACATTGAAATAGCCAGATATTCAAATACCCAGGTGCTGGACAAAGATTAGTTGTATTTTATCTGAAATGTTTGGCCTAAACATAGTACAATCTGGATTCTTCACAATTATTCAGTATAATTAAGTACTTTATTAACATTTCTGAGTGTGGCCTTTTGCAAAGGTAGTTAAAAGCATATATGTTATTGTTGTTAAGTGCTGTTGAGGTGGTTCTGAGTCATAGCGACCCTGTAAATGGTTTATGAGGCATGGCTGGTGAGTTTGAACCATTGACCTTGCGGTTCAAACCAACCTTATGGTCCAGTGCAGTGTCCTACAGTGCCACACCAGAATTCCAAAAGCACATATATATGTTGTTGTTAAGTGCTGCCAAGCCGGTTCCAACTCATAGCCATTCTGTATGGTGTTTCCTAGGAGCAGCTGGTGAGCTTGAACTGCCAACCTTGCAGTCCAGCACAGGCAATACCCCACAGTGCCACACTAGAACTACCTATCTATCATCTATCTATCTATCTATCTATCTATCTATCTATCTATCTATCTATCTATCTATCTATCTTATTGTTGTTGTTAACTGCTGTCAAGTGGTTCCAACCCACAATGATCCTATATAGGGTTTCCAAGGAGCAGTTGGTGAACTTTAAGGTTCGTACTGACTTTGAAGTCCAGTGCATTAACCCACAGTTCCACATCAGGACTATATATATATAGTAGTTTTTAAAATTAGCTTCATTTGTATATAAGAAATATGCCTAATTTTAAAGGAATATTATCAAATGTTTAATACATAAATTGGCAAGTGACTTGAATAGAACTTCCTCTAAAGTAATCATCTGACAAATTTATGTTCCTATCTATTGCTGCTGTACACCAGAACCATTTTGAAACTTGTCTATTGAAACTGTTTTTAGAAATTGTTGGTCACTACTAAGAGTATGATGACTCTGTAGGATAAGCACTGGACTGTGAATGACAAGGTCAGTGTTTGTGCCCACTAGTTATTCCTCCTGGGAGAAAGATAAGGCTTTCTGCTCCGGCAAGGATTTACAAGCTTGGAAACCCTGTACAGGGTAGCTATGAGTCACAACCAACTCAAGCACACTTAGCACACACACAGAGCAAAGTAGGAATATCGATTTCCTCATGGATTACAAACTGTTCCCAGAACTATCTCACTCACCGCCTAAAACTGTTCCTGGCACAGAGTAGGTGTATAACAAATATTTGTTGACTTATTCTCATTTAATTTTCACAACTAGCCAATATTTAACATTTAAGAGCAGATTTGATTTGGAAAACAGCCAAAAAGTCCTTTGAGATCAAATTCTGTAAGTGACAAGGGTACTCAAATTACAGAATTCAGTTTTAGTTAAAAAAAAAAAAAAAAGTAAATATAAAAAAGTATTGTTATAAATTAATAAAAACTATATTGGATTTGCTAGTAAATTACTACTCAAAGTAATTCTGAGAGAATTTTCTAACATACATCAGTCAATCAACAGCATTATTGTCAGAAATATAGTGGTGGTTATTATGTGCCATGACGTTGGTTCCGACTCATAGTGATCCTGTACAGGGTTTCCGAGGCTGTAAATCTTTACAGAAGCAGAAAGCCTCATCTTTCTCCCATGGAACAGCTGGTAGTTTCGAACTGCTGACCTTGTGGTTCACAGCCTGCCACTTAATACGATTTCACTGAAAAACAACACTTATTTAAATTTATGATTTCTCTTATTTTAAAGACAATCACACTTAAATTTGAAGTCACATTTAATATGTGAAGCATCTGACTATCCTGACCTCATCTTCTCCACCGGAAAGAATGATGGATGGAAACTCAGCCAACTGGGCAGGCTTAGCTCCACAAGGATTTACTACAGGTTCCAAGGTCCTTTGTCTGCCAAGTCCTGTTGTTGCCAAGGAACAGTGCAGTGTTGTGAGGAGAGTCTCAATACCAGCTTATGTGATAGGTAATCACATTATGTTACAAATCAAACTTTTATGAATCTCAGTATATTAATTTGGAGGATCATAAAATTTATGATGTCAGATTTTAAAGGACTTTATATATGTAAAATGCCTAACGAAAAAGGTGCCCAAAATATATTTTTGTTTATTTTCATCAAATTTTAAAATTCACACCAGTCAACTTCCTTGAGAATTTAGAGCAGGAAAAAGGAATATCCCACATTAACCCTTATTTGAGATACCAAGAGTAACTCAAGATATTATCTTGCTGCCGAATATTCTCACACACATACTTCAAATCTGTGGCAGCTATGAACTGTTTTTTGTAGAGTGAAACAACTTAATAATCTCTCCTGGGTAGGTGACTTTTAGTGGCAGTATATTACTGCGGTTTCTGTCTTCCCTCTGCCCATGCTGCTGTTGTATGTGCTGACATGTGAACATTCTTTATAGAGACTGGAATCATTCCCTCAGGGAACAGATGAAAATAAAAAACCACTCAGTGCTGGTTTGTAAAGACTATAGCCAAGGCATAGTCATTTTCCTTTTCCTTTCAACAGAGCAAAGACAGTAAAGAATAGATTCTCTGGGAAGTAAGTTGCTTGAAAGACAGCCTGAGAATACCTGTTTAGAAGAGAGTTAATCCAGCATTACTTTTTCAGGCATTTACTGCATGCTAGGCACTATGCTGTAAGGAGCACTGGTAGTGTAGTGGGTTACACATTAGGCCGCTAACTGTAAGGTCAGCAGTTCAAATCTACCAGACACTACATGGGAGAAAGATGAAGCTTTTAGAGCCTTGGACACCCTCTACAAAGTCACTATGAGTTAGAACTGACTCAATGGCATGCAATAACAAACACCATATGCTTGTAGCTTTAAATATTTTATCATAATGCATACTGATAAAAATTGTGAAAGGTACAACATTACTATTTTACACAAGAGAAATTTCTCAGAGAAGTTATTAATCAAATTCAGAGAGCTAACAATTAGCAGAGCTGGATTCAGATTCCATTTATTTGACAACAAAGTCCATGGTCTTTCTCTCCCCTTGTTCCGTTCCCAACATTTTGCTATTGTTGGGTATGCATACATGCATAATGTATGAAGTTCATAATATATTTTGAATTCTAAACAGTGCTAATATTTTCAATAAGCACACTTAAAAAACTTTATCTACACAAATTTGTAGAGATGGCAAGGTTTTTTTTTTCAACTTTCATTATTTGAAGATTGATTCTCCAAGGAAACCATATATCAACTAATCCTATTTGTACCCAGCCAAAACACCCAGCCATTAAATTTGCCTAGAGAACTTATCTCTAGTGGGTATGTCTGCACCCTGGGAATGTGAAGAACACATTAGCTTTCTACTTAACCTTCTTTTTAACTGAAAATTAGAATGAGCTGTAATAAAGGTTATTTTTTATTGATACAGAACCTTCACAAGATCTTTGAACAAAAACTAGCTATATAATTTGCAGGGTTCCATGCAAAACAGAAACCCAGGATCCTTGTTCAAAATTATTAAGAATTTCAATACTGTAACAATGAGCATTCAACCAAGATCAGGGCTCTTCTGAATATGGAGACCTGTGTGATTGTGCACACTGCATCCCATGAAGTCAGAGCTACCCGTGTGGCATATTATATTACTGACGTATTCTGAAGGAAGAGTGAAACTTCGCTTACTTTAGCAGATGAGGGAAAATGGACTACATTTCTAAGCTTTACTGAACTAAACTTTACAGAATTGATACCACCTCAAAAGACCCACCACTCATCTGTCAGTCCACTACTTGTCTGTCAGTTTGTCGTACTGTGGTGTCTTGTGAGTTGCTGTGATTTTGGATGCTATGCCACTGGTATTTCAAATACCAGCAGGGTCACCCATGGTGGACAGGTTTCAGATGAGCTTCTAGATGAAGACAGACTAGGAAGAACAAGGGACGAACTACTTCCAAATATTTAGTCACTGAAAACCTTATGAATAGCAGTGAAACACTGTCAGATATAGTGAAAGAAAATGAGCCTCTCAGGTTGGAAGATATTCAAAATGTTACTGGGGAAGAGCTGCCTCCTCAAAGTAGAGTTGACCTTGATGACGTGAATAGAGTAAAGTCCATTGGAGTAAAGCCCATGGGACCTTTATTGGCTGATGTGACACAACTCAAAATGAAGAGAAAGAGCTGGAAACATCCATTAATAATTAGAACATGGAATGCATGAAGCATGAGTCTAGGAAATTGGAAATTGTAAAAAATGAAATGGAACACATAAACATTGATGTCTTAGGCATCAGTAAGCTGAAATGGACTGGTATTGGCCATTTTGAATCTGACAACCACATGGTTTTCTATGTCGGGAATGACAAATTAAAGAGGAATGGTGTTGCATTCATTGTCAAAAGGAACATATCCAGAGCAGTCATGAGGTACAATGTTGTCTATAATAGGATAATATCCATGTGCCTACAGAGAAGACCAGTTAATACCACTATTATTCAAATTTATGCTCCAACCACTAAAGCCAGTGAGGATGAAATAGAAGAAGTCCACCAACTTCTGCAATCTGAAATTGATCAAACATGCAATCAAGATGTATTGATCATTACTGATGATTGGAATGCAAAGGTTGAGAATAAAAAGGAAGGATCAGTAGTTGGAAAATATGCTCTTGATAGGAATGATGCTGGAGATCGCATAATAGAATTCTTCAAAATCAATGATTTGTTCATTTCAAATACCTTATTTAGACAGCATAAGAAACAATTATACAGATGGACATCACCAGATAGAATACACAGAAATCAAATTTACTAGATCTGAAGAAAGAAATGATGGAAAAGCTCTATATCATCAGACAAAGCAAGGCCAGAGGCAGATTGTGGAACAGACCATCAATTGTTCCTATGAAAATTCAAACTGAAGCTGAAGAAAATGAAAACAACTCCACGAGAGCCAAAATATGACCTTGAATATATCCCACCTGACTTCATAGATCATCTGAAGAACAGATTTGATACAATAAAGACTGAAGACCAGACACTAAAGACTGAAGACCAGAAGAGTTGTTGGATGATACCAAGAACATCATACATGAAGAAAGCAAAAAGTCATTAAGAAGACAAGAAAGAAGGAAAATATCAAAATGGATGTCAGAAGAGACACTGAAACTTGCTCTCCAGTGTAGAGATGCTAAATCAGGTGGAAGAAATGAGGAGTTAAAAGAACTAAAAAGAAAATTTCAAAGGTAAGATTGAGAAGACAAAGTCAAATATTACAACAAAATGTACAAAGATCTGGAGTCAGAAAATCATAAAGGAAGAACACGCTCAGCATTTCTCAAGCTGGGGGAACTGAAGAAAAAAATTCAAGACTCGACTTTAATTATTGAAGGATTCTCTGGGCAAATTATTGAATGATGCAGAAAGCATCAAAAGAAGATGGAAGGAATACACAGAGTTATTGTACCCAAAGGAAATGGTTGGTGTTCAACCATTTCAAGAGTTAGCATGTGATCAAGAGCCAATGATAATGAAGGAAGAAGTCCAAGATGAAGTGAAGGAATTGGAAAAGAGCAAGTCACTGGGAATTGATGGAATACAAATTTAGATTTGTCAAGAAAGTGAGGCAGCACTGGAGGCACTCATTCATCCATGCCAAGAAATTTGGAAGACAACTATCTGGCCAACTGATTGGAAGAGATCCATATTTGTGCCTATTCCAAAGAGAGGTGATCCAACGGAATGCGGAAATCATTGGACAATATCTTTGATGTCCCATGTGAGTAAAGTTTTACTAAAGTTTATACAGAAACAGCTGCAAGCATTCACTGACAGATAACTTCCAGAGTTTCAAGCGAGATTCAGAAGAGCATGTGGAACGAGATATATCATTGCTGATATCTGATGGATCTTGGCTGAAAGCAGAGACAACCAGAAAGACGTTTACCTGTGCTTTACTGACTATGTAAGGGCTTTTGATTGTGTGGATCATGACAAACTACGGACAACATTGTGAAATATGAGTATTCCTGAACAATTTAACTGTGCTTACGAGGAATCTGTACATGGATCAAGAGGCAGTTGTTCGAACAGAACATGAGAACACAGAATGGTTTAAAATTAAGAAATGTGTGTGATAGAATTATATTCTTTCACCATACTTATTAAACCTATATACTGAGAAAATAATCTGAGAATCTGGATTATATCACGATTGGAGGAAGACTCATTATCAACCTGCAATATGCAGATGATACAACCTTGCTTGCTGAAAGTGAAGAGGACTTAAAATATTTACTGATGAAGATCAAATACCACAGCCTTCATTATGGATTGCATCTCAATGTAAAGAAAACAAAAATCATCACCACTGGACCAATAAACAACATTCTTATCAACAGAGAAAAGATTGAAGTTGTCAAGGACTTCATTCTTCTTTGGTCAACTATCAACACTCATGGAAGCAGCAATCAAGGAACCAAATGACGTATTTCATTAGGCAAATCTGCTGCATAACACCTTTTTAAAGTGTTGAAGAGCAAAGATATCAGTTTGAGGACTAAGGTGCACCTGACTCAAGCCAATAACCTCATATGCATGCAAAAGTTGGACAGTGAATAAGGAAAACCATAGAAGAATTGATGCTTTTGAATTATGATGTTGGAGGAGAATATTGAAAGTGTCATGGGCTGCCAAAAGAACAAACAGATCTGTGTTGGAAGAAGTGAAAGCAGAGTGCTTCTTGGAGGCCAAGATGGCCAAACTTCGTCTCTCATACTTAGGACATGTTGTCAGGAGGAACCAGTTGCTGGAGA
Source organism: Chrysochloris asiatica (assembly GCF_000296735.1). Classification (NCBI taxonomy): domain Eukaryota; kingdom Metazoa; phylum Chordata; class Mammalia; order Afrosoricida; family Chrysochloridae; genus Chrysochloris; species Chrysochloris asiatica. The sequence continues at coordinate 5,671,735 of NW_006408693.1, forward strand.
AGAATATCATGTTTGGTAAGGTGGAGGGTCAGAGTAAAAGAGGAAGACCTCCAGTGAGATAGATTGGCAGACTGGCAGCAACAATGGGCTCAAGCGTGGCAACAATAGTGAGGTTGGCCCAGTATCGGGCAGTGTTTCCTTCTGTTGTGCACAGGGTCGCATGAGTCGGTACCAACTCGATGGCACCTAACAACAAACACCAACAAAAGAGCTATAAAGTAAAACTATGAATTGAATATGATATATATCATGGAACTCAAATAAACAATAAGAAAATGGCAGGGCTGTTTTTCTTTCCTTGTATCTTGCAATAACATTATGTAGCCATATTATGGGATAAAACAACAGCAATATAATCAGATTTGTCACAAAGCTAGTTTTTCTTTAGGAAAATGCAACTAATTAAAATATGCATTTAAAACCACTGTCAGAAGGATTCTTGTCTTCTGTGTATATTTTATCTTATGAAAGTAACTTATAAGAATCTATGAAGTGATCAAAATTATCAAGCTTTTTCAAAATATTGCTTATTTGATCGTTATCTCAGTTTTCAATTTCTTATTCTGTATATGTCTTATAAATTAAATAATTATAAACATCTACATGTACAATACATTTATATATGTAGAATAAGTACTGACTGATAACCACCAAACTGGTGGTTCAAACCCACCAGCTTCTCCTTGGAGACCCCATACTATGAGTTAGAACCCAACTCAAAGTTCCTTAACAACAATAAACCTCAAGAATGCAGATGTATGTGCAAACATTTTTTCTAAAATTGTTGTACAATCAGCAAGTTTTGATATTTCTGGTTTAGAGAAGCTCTTTCCTTAGATCACTAGTGTTTCATAACATGGTTTTACAGATTCTAAAGTCAAAAAGCAGTCAAGGTTCAGCAGCCATACATTTTGAAAGTGTTTCCAAAATTGCTTTGTATTGTTAATTGTCAATGAACAATAACTGTAAGAAAGCCTATGCCACAAAGTTTAGTTTATTTCTAAAATCAAAGGCAAAGAATGCTGCTCAGGAGAAATAAAAAAAAGTACCTACAAAGGAAAACCGTTAAGATTAAACTTATTTCTTAGCAGAAACCAGGCAAGCAAGAAGGCAATAGGATGGCATATACAAAACAGTGAAAGAAAAGAACTGCAAACTAAAAATCATATACCCAGCGAAGCTGTCCATCAAATATGATGGCAAAATTAGGACATTCCCTAATAAACAGAAATTAAAGAAATTTGTAATGACCAGACCAACATTACAAAAAATGCTAAAGGATGTTCTTTGAGCTGAGAACCAACAACAGCAGACAGCAACCCGAGATACATGGCAACACCACCCAGGACTCAATCCAGATACAGAAATATTTAAAGTAAAACAAACCTAAGAGATTGAAAATAGGCAGCAAGAGATATCAATGTATAATGAAGTCAACTATAATGCAAAACAGGGAATAATGTAGATACAGAACTTCCAAAGGCAAGAAAGTCAAGTAAATTTCAAGATAAAACAGATTGTTTTAAGCACAGAAAAAAAATTAATAAATTACAAGGCATCCTCAAAGAAAATAGTACACCTGCACATAAAAATAAAAAAAGAAGAAAATTAGAAATGTTTAGTAAACATTGTCATTGTTGTTATGTGCCGTGGAGTCAGTTCCGACTCATAGTGACCCTACACAGGGTTTCCGAGGCTGTAAATCTTTACGGGAGCAGAAAGCCACATCTTTTTCCTGTGGAACAGCGGGTAGTTTCGAACTGCTGACCCTGAGGTTAGCAGCCCGATTTGTAACCACTATGCAACATTGAGAAGTATGAGTATTCCAGAACACTTAATTGTACTTCTGAGGAATCTGTACCTGGACCAAGAAGCAGTTGTTCGAACAGAGCATGGGAACACTGAATGTTTTAAAATTGGGAAAGGTGTGCGACAAGGTTGTGTTCTTTCACCATACTTATTCAGCCTGTATGCTGAGCAAATAATACGAGAAGCTGGGTTCTATGAAGAAAAACGTGGCATCAGGATTGGAGGAAGACTCATTAACAACCTGCGATATGCAGATGATACAACCTTGCTTGCTGAAAGTGAAGAGGACTTGAAACATTTACCTTTGAAGATCAAAGAGCACAGCCTTCGGTATGGATTGCATCTCAATGTCAAGAAAACAAAAATCCTCACCACTAGACCAATGAACAACATTCTTATCAATGGAGAAAAGATTGAAGTTGTCAAGGACTTCATTCTTCTTGGATCAGCTGTCAACACTCACGGAACAGTCAAGAGATTAGACGACGTATTGCATTGGGCAAATCTGCTGCACAGGAACTTTTTAAAGTGTTGAAGAGCAGAGATGTCAGCTTGAGGACTAAGGTGCGCCTGACCCAAGCCACAGTATTTTCAGTAACCTCATATGGATGCGAAAGCTGGACAGTGAATAAGGAAGACCATAGAAGAATTGATGCCTTTGAGTTGTGGTGTTGGAGAAGAATACTGAAAGTGCCATGGACTGCCAGAACCAATAGATCTGTTTTGGAAGAAGTGCAAACAGAGTGCTCCTTGGAGGCCAAGATGGCTAAGCTTCATCTCTCATACTTTGGACATATTGTCCGGAGAGAACAGTCACTGGAGAAGGATGTTATGCTGGGTAAGGTGGAGGGTCAGAGAAAAAGAGGAAGACACCCAATGAGATGGATTGGCCAGGTGGTATCATTGATGGACTCAAGTGTGGCAGCGGTGGTGAGGTTGGCTCAGGATTGGACATTGTTTCGTTCTGCTGTGCATGGGGTCACTATGAGTCAATTCTGACTCGATGGCACCTGACAACAACAACCATGCTATCAGAGCTCCTTTAGTAAACATTAATGCAACAAAAATGAAAATGAATAGAAAACCCATAAACAAAATGAACTCAGCATAGAAAATTACGCTGAACAAAGAATCAAGCAACACTACGAAAAAACACATAGAAAAATGACAGCAATCAGTTCATGGTGGCTGTGGTGGTTCTGTCCCATAAAGTCAGTTCTGACACATAGTGACATGTACAGGGTTTCTGAGACTGTAAATCTTTATGGAATCAAAAATCTTCATCATTTTCCTTCAGAACAGCTGGTAGCTTTGAACAGCTTACCTTGAGTTTAGCAGCCCACTATGCTACCAGAGCTCCTGATAATTACACTGAATGTAAATGGATTAAATGTATCAGTCAAGAAACATAGACAGAAAAATGGATTAAGAAAACAGGATCCTTCAATATGCTATTTACAAGAGAAATATAAAAAAGATGGAGACAGCCTAAATTTCATCAACAGAAGAATAGTTAAGCAAACTTTGGTACATACACATAATGGAATACTAAAAATTGTTGAAGAAAATGATGAATCTGTGAAACACCTCACAACACAGTCGAACTTGGAGGATATTATGCTGAGTGAATTAGTCAATCACAAGAGGACAAATACTGTATGAGACCAATGTTGCAAAAAGTTAAAAAAAAAAAAAAAAAAAAAGATTTCTTGATGAAAGAAACTGTTTATGATGGCTCCAGGGCATTGAGGGAGGGAAAATTATTCATAGGCTAGAGGATAGACACATGAACATGGGTGACAGGGCAGACAATATACAACAAAGGGAAATTAGCAGAGGAAAGATGATGGTAGCAGGAGACACAAAGAAGAATGCAGTAGCTAAAGTGAACAGAGGTAAATACTGTTAACTGTTGGAACATGCAGGGGATTGCAATCATATACTGAAGCAAAGCATATGATTTGTTGAATGTAAAACTGGTGATCTGCTCTGTAAACTATCACTCAATTCATAGTAAAATGTTGAAAAAAGAGAAGAAAATCAGCTTAAATTTTCTCAAATTTATTTATAGCAAAGAACTCTCTTTTCTCATATCTTTATCAACTTTATTTTTCTTCTATTTTCTAGGATACAACCTAGAAAACACTCATGTTTCAGATTTATAGGTTTACTGCAAGAAAATCTTTATCGGTATAGTGTATAAATGAAAAGATATGGATAGGAACATCTTGAATATTATAGTTAGTCTTGAGTTTGAATTCTAGTTCTGATACTTATTAATGGTACAACCTTAGAATGTAAATTGTTTTCTTGGAACACTTGCTTCCTTATTTATAAAGCAGGGCCAATAAAACCTACTCTGATGTTTGGTTTTATTGACTCTGTTTTATAAATAAATAATGAAGTAAGATAATACATGTAGAGAGTCAAACATAGCACTTGAAATCCACTAGATACTCAATAGAGAATAATTATGTTTTATATCTCAGTATCATTCTACTGTGTAGATTTTTAATAAAGAAAAATCTATCTTGATTAATGAGTGTGCTCCTATATAAGAATAACAAAACAAAACAAAAAAAATTCAGTTAGTTGGCAATATACTACAATAATTGTTGTTGTTAACTGTCTTTGAGTAGTTTCTGACTCATAGAGATCCTGTATAGGGTTTCTGAGGCATAGCTAGTGTGTTCGAACCGTTGACACTGTGGTTCAAACTGACCTTTTAATCTAGTGTTTATCCTACAGAGCCACAGCAGAGTACTCCAATAGTATTTATTAGTAGCACTAATATGCAATAGGGATTAATAGGAATGTACAAACAGGTGAAATTCATACTATAGTCAATATTTATATTACTTTCCTAGTAACAATTTTTAGTAGGTTTACAAAAGTAATCAACATTATTTTGCTTCCTAAATTCTCCAGTTATGCTAAATGCTAAATACAAATCAATTGTAATGAATTGTTTTCTTCATGCCTGTCAATATAAACAAGTTTGGATGAACAATCAGTAAAAGTGTCCAAAGATGATTCAGCTTTCTTTCTCCCCAGAATTCCATCAACTCCCCTCCAGAAGATGGTTTATAATGCAAAATAAAAGAGACAGAGAGAGCTATTGCTTTGCAAATACAGTTCCAAGCTCACACCCAGCCTTCTACATGGTAGAAACTCTAGAAGTGACGTTGTATATAGTTTTATGTATCTTACCAGATTCTGTACCATGCACATTCTTTCACTTCTTAGTTCGGCTACTAGTCCATATATATCAACAAAATCATGGTCATTTATATGTTGTGTTAAATGGTCCAAAGCAATAAAAACTCCAGTTCTTCCAACTCCAGCACTGCAGAAAGATTGAAATTAGATGAAAAAATTTCAACAGAGGCTTGATTTTCAATCTTGATGATAATATAGATAATGTGTTATTACAGCAACAAATTCCACACAATTTATTTTCTTATTTGGAAGTGGATTTTCTTTAGGATCTCTCTGAATTTAAATAGTTACCAAGCCTATGTAGAGATAAAGCAAGACTACTAATATTACTACTTTATCAGATATTTGTTTTTATATATATTTTTGTTACAAGCTTTATTATCCTCTTTCATAATATTTTCAGGAGTGTATTTGGAGAAGCAAACATAAGGTTTTATAAAATCATTGGAAAATTGTAATACTAGAAATTTCACATTGAACATATCTTGAGTTATCAACTGTTGTTAAGTGCCATCAAGGCGGTTGTAACTCATAGCGACCCTGTATAAGGTTTCTGAGGAGTGACTGGTGAGTTTGAACTGCCATCCTTGTGGTTCAAACTGACCTTGAGGTTGAGTGCTTATTCTACAGCACCACACCATTAATATTAGAAATGCTAAATATTAAAAATGTCAGATATTTAACCCATATAGCAGTCTTATGGAACATTATCAAAAAAGACTCTTACATATTTTCTTTTCACAATTTTTCCTTGTAATTTGATTTCCTATAGATAATGAAATTGACAAGCTAGCTGCTTTTAAGGAAGAACAGGCATGCTCCCATAGAAACTGTAACTGGGTAACCTCTAAATGGAAGATTCCGAATTTTCTATTTGAAAGATGATATCCAAATGGTTATCACAGGAATTAAATTGAAGAAACAAAAAGGCATTTGAAATATTACCTAGTCTTATATTACTTTGAACCATATGACCCAGCCATGCTAGTAGGTCAGAAACAGTTGAGTATCAGCAATTACAATCTAATTCTGAGTATTACAACATATGAAACACTATGGTAACACATACTCGGTACACTCATATACACAAACAGAACAATCAGTCATTAAAACATCCAAAATATTTCGAGTGCCAAGTTTTCTGCTTAAACATATTTTTTGATAATAGTTTTAGTCATTCATGTTGTGATGTTGTGCTACAGTTAGATAGCTTAAAAGTCTAGAGTTGAAGTAAAAAGTGGGAAATGAAGATAAAAATTTAATTGACAGTTTATAAATTATATTTAAAGATGATCATTAGAACTTAGAGTGACACATCCAGCTGAAATAAAGTGAGGGAAGACACGCAAGAATGCCCAAACTTGAAGATAGTACCCATTTGACCTAGCCTCAATGGCTTGATAATCAGAACTCAACTAGAGGAAGATAAAAAAAACAAAGAAAACACCAATTTGTTGATAAAGGAAACAAGTGTAAATTGCCTACTTGTGATTAGCAGTCCAGTTTTATCCTATATATAGGAGCCCTGGTATGTCGCTGTGGGTTAACGCACTGGACTGCAAAGTCAGTCTGAATCACAAAAGTCAGTGGTTCAAGCTTACCAGCCATTCCTTGGAAACCTTATACAGCGTAGCTACGTGTCAGAACATACTCAATGACACTTAAAAACAAAAACAACTATATATATATATAACTCTCTTTGTGTAGCTGCTGGAGTCCCTGGTGTGGTGCTGTAGAATAAGCACTGGACTGCAAGGTTGGTTTAAACCTCAAGGTCATCAGCCACTCCTTGGAAACCCTATACAGGGTCTCTATGAGTCAGAACAGACTCAACAGCACTGAACAACAATTGTTGCTGTTGTTAGTTGCCGTTGAGTCGGTTCTGTCTCATGGCGACCCTATGCACAACAGAACTACACATTGCCTGGTCCTGCTTCATCCTCACAATTGTTGTTATGTTTGAGCCACTGTTGCAGGCACTGTGCCAATCCATCTCATTGAGAGTCTTCTTTTTCAGTAATCTTCCACTTTACCATATATGATGTCCTTCTCCAGGGATTGTCCCTCCTAACAACAAGCCCAGAGTATGTGAGATGAAGCCCTGCCATCCTCACATCTAAGAAGCATTCTAGCTGGACTTCCTTCTTCCAACACAGATTTATTTGTTCTTCTGGTAGCCCATGGTACATTTAATATTCTTCTCCAACACTATAATTAAATTGTGTTCATTCCTGTATAGTGTTCGTTATTCATTGTCCAGCTTTCACATGCAAATTAGGTGATTGATCATGACTTGGATCAGGCTCACCTTAGTTCTCAAACTTTTTCACTCTTAAAAAGTTTAAAGAGGTCTTTTGCAGTAGATTTGCCTAATGTAATGCATGCTTTGATTTCGTTACTTCTGCTCCCATAAGGTTGATTATGGATCTAAGCAAAATGAAGTCTTTCACAACTTCAACTTTTTCTCCATTTATGATGGTATTTAAGGATCCAGTTGTGAGAATTTTTGTTTTCTTTACATTGAGGTGCAATCCATAGTGAAGGTTGTAGCCTTTGATCTTCATCAGTAAGTATTTCAGGTTTTCTATTCTTACAGCAAGCAAGGTTATTTTATCTGCATATAACAGGTTGTTAATAAATCTTCCTCCATTCTTGATACCACTTTATTCTTTATATGATCCAGTTTCTTGGTTTATTTGCTCAGCATACAGATGGAACACATATTGTGAAAGAACACAACACTAATACTTGTCCTGATTTTAAACCATTCAATCCCCCCTTGTTCTATATGAACCACTGCCTGTTTATCAGTGTACAGGTTCCTCATGAACTCAATTAAGTACTTTGGATTTCCCATTATTTCCAATGTTATCCATAATTTGTTATGATCCACAGAGTCAACTGCCTTTACATAGTCAATAAAGCAAATTCCTCTTAGCTTTTACTTAATAATATGCAAAACTTACATGAAAACATTCCTTACAGTAAGAAACATTCCCACCCCCTCCACACACAGAGTAGACAGGGAGGGGCAACTTGGACATTGGATACCCAAATGGGGAAGGACTACAAAGGCAAGAAGTAACTGGCTTACAGACATTCAAGAGGGAACCTAGAGCTAGGGGGGCATGGAGGAAGGCAGAATCACCAGTGAGTACTATCCAATTTGTCTAGGTGGAGCTGATGAAATGAAATACAGATGGGTTATGTGCAATACCGTAGTGAATAATGGTTATCAAGACAGATTGTGAGGGTTGAAAATGCAAGGGTAGATGTTTTGTAGCAAGGAAGAGATCGATTATTTCTCCAGTGTAGGAGCGGAGGTCACTGGGACCACCAATGGATAAGACCCGAGAAAGGGGTCCAACCCAGAGAACCAGGGATGCCTGAGATGGAGAGACAGAGATGATGACATGGAGGGATGAAGCGGCTGAGGACTTTGAATCCAGAGAGGGAGAGGAACTGTGGGCCGAAAATTGAGGGGGTGGGGGGAGTGTAGAGCACAGGCTTCTAGGATATGCCCTTTGGACGGAAGACGATGCATGGAGGGAATTGGAACCATGGCAATGTAATGATATACGATGGAATGAATATGGAACTGAGGTTCTCTCATGTAAACTATCATATAATTCACAATAAAACATTAAAAAAAAACTTACATGAAAACAAATAATTACACTGAAGTACAATCATGTCCTTCTTAATTGTAATGAAAAAAAATGTAAAACAAAACAACAACAAAAAACAAACATAAGAGTTAGAAATAATAAATGAAATAAAATAGAGAGGGAATACAGGAAGATACCAAGAAAAAAAGTTGATATTTGTTGCACGATAAACTTTATTTTCCAATTCAATTGGTAACATGATGGAATAATCAATTTTCCATTATATGGAGAAACTAAGTTAAATTCTTGCTTTACACAGTATATAAAAGGCAAATTTGTACAAATAAAAATATTTAAACTTAAAAAATGAACTAAAATATATTATAAGAGATGACTGCAGACTACTTTAAAAATCTCTAGGTGAGCAGGTGAATAAAAGAAGATTAATTTTTCTAACTAAAAGATTTTTCTATATTAGATATACATAGGCAGATTACAGACTTGGAAAAAAGAAACAAACTATAATAAACATATAATTAGTGTCATAATGTACTAAGATTACTAAAATCCAAAACGAAAGACAAACCAGTAACTAAAAACAAACAATGCAAAAGAAGATGCAAATTATGTTTTAAAAAGCAAAAAAAAATTTGAATAAGCAGATGGAAAGATTCTTAATTTCCTTAATAATGAATGAAAGCAAAGGAAAATGAGAAATCTTTTCAGTTAATCAAATTGGGCATTGTTATACCTTGTTAATATGAATATAAATATAAGTGATTATTAGTGTAATTTGTTTGCATTTATCAAATTTTAAATTACAAGTAATTTGACTAAGAAAGAAATTCCTGGTTCTAGGAAATTATCCTGCAGAACTGTTGCTGTTAAGTACCGTCCAGTTGGTTGTGAACTATAGATACCCTGTACAGGGTTTCTGAGGAGCATCTGGTGAGCTTGAACCATCAACCTTCCAGATCAAACCAACTTTGCAGCCCATTAGCCCACAGCACCAACCCAGGACTCCAGCAGAATTACTCATGTAAAAATAAAAGGTCTAGTTGTTGCTGTTAAACACTGTCCAGTCTGCTCCAACCCATAGCAACTTTATAGGGCTTCCAAGGAGGGGCTGGTGAGCTGGAACCACTGATTTTGCAGTCCAGCTCATTAACCCACAGCACCAGTATTTTCAGTCAGTACAAAAAAAAATGTACAAATTTAAATTCTTATTAAGAAAGATATCTTTATTTAAACTATAGTGCATTCATATTATAAATGTTGTGCAGATGTTAAGTTTAATTAATTAGCAAGATCTATTGAAAGGTCAGTTTTGAAGCCCAATAGAGCAGTTCTACTTTGTATACATGGGTTTGCCACTGGATAGCAACTAACAACAACTGCATCTACACATCATATGTCAACTGACATGAAAAACTTTCCAGATTGTATTTCTATTAAAAAAAAAAATCAACTTCCAGAATTATTTATGGATTATAATCACATTTCAATAATTTGAAAAATTGAATTTGTCTGCATGTACATAGATGCATATAAATACAGAAGACAAGTGTGTAAAATACATATTTTTCTCTTTAAATTTTTATATATGAGGAAGATTCAAAAATTGGTGGGAAAATTCCATTATCTTTCTATTTAATTTTTCCATGAATTTTTTGAAGTTCCATCATATATGGAGGGAAGTGAAATTGGCAGGATAAGAATGGGGCTTTTAATTTTGGGTCTATATGCTTTATAAGTATAAAGATTTTCCAGAAATTCTATAATGAGGAATCATTTATGTATCACTTTTATAATAAAACATATAAATTGCCATATTATTACTGGAAAATGCATTATCATTTTGTGTTACATATTTTTCCTTAAAATGAATCTTAAAATTTAGACAAATTAATATTCTTAACATATTTAATACACTAGCTGTTGTGTACTCCCATTAGAAACAATTGTTTAAAATTAACTATTAAAGCTGGGTTCTATGAAGGAAAACGTGGCATCAGGATTGGAGGAAGACATATTAACAACCTGAGATATGCAGATGATACAACCTTGCTTGCTGAATGTGAAGAGGACTTAAAATGTTTACTGATGAAGATGAAAGAGCACAGCCTTGCGTATGGATTACAACTCAATGTAAAGAGAACAAAAATCCTCACCACTGGACCAATAAACAGCATTCTTTTCAATGGAGAAGAGATTGAGGTTGTCAAGGACTTCATTCTTCTTGGATCAACTATCAACACTCGCGGAAGCAGCAGTCAAGAGATCAGACGACATATTGCATTGAGCAAATCTGCTGCACAGGAACTTTTTAAAGTATTGAAGAGCAGAGATGTCAGCTTGAGGACTAAGGTGCGCCTGACCCAAGCCATGGTATTTTCAATAACCTCATATGGATGCGAAAGCTGGACAGTGAACAAGGAAGACCGTAGAAAAATTGATGCCCTTGAGTTGTGGTGTTGGAGGAGAATACTGAAAGTGCCATGGACTGCCAAAAGAATCAGTAGATCTATTTTGGAAGAAGTGCAACCAGAGTGCTCCTTGGAGGCCAAGAAGGCTAAGCTTCGTCTCTCGTACTTTGGACACATTGTCCGGAGAGAACAATCGCTGAAGAAGGATGTCATGCTGGATGGGGTGGAGGGTCAGAGAAAAAGAGGAAGACCCCCAACGAGATGGATCAGCCAGGTGACATCATTGATGGCGTCAAGTGTGGCGGCGGTAGTGAGGTTGGCCCAGCATCGGACATTGTTTCATTCTGCTGTGCATGGGGTCGCTATGAGTCGGTTCCGACTCGATGGCACCTGACAACAACATTGATTCTGATACTATTTTTAAACTCTAATTGTTGAAAAGACTCAAGTTGAGACTGATTTTTCACAGTAGAAAAAATAGATCATACCAATATAGGTAAAACAATTCTGATTAATAAAAAAGCATCAGTTTTATATCTGAGAATATTAATTACCATTAATAATATAATAATAATGAGGGAAATTTTTGCAATTTATAAACATGGTTACATTCTATTAATTGTGTGGCACTGTAATATAAGCACTGAACTGCTAGCTGTGCGCTTGACAGTTCAAATCCACTAGCTGCTCCTTGAAAATGCTAAGAAGTGTCCCCATGAGTCAAAACATACTCAAAAACACTTAACAGCAGCAACAACAAAGAACATAAGCCAAAGATAAACACTTTAGTAAAAATAAGGAATCATATTTAGCTTAGTCAAAACTTGAATTTATTTAATTTTACTTTCTCTAATTTATTGTATGTAATTTTGAAATTTAAAATTATTTTTATGAAAAATTTAATTATTTCAGTTGGATTATCATGTTTTTTCATAAAATTCATAGAATTCTCCACAGATAAACATACATATCCACAACAGAGCGTAATTTTTAAAGTTTCAAAACACTTTTGAGAAGGATTATACAGTTAGGATTACAGGAAATTCCTGGACAAGTGTGCATATTTTCCCTTGCTTTTTAGAATTGTTCATCATGTTTGCCATTATGTGCTTGTTGTTGTTGTTTAGTGCCGTCGAGTTGATTCCAACCCATGGCGACCCTGTATAGGGTTTCCGAGGAGTGACCGGTGAACTTGAACCACCGACCTTGCAGTTGAAACGGATTTGCAGTCTGGCGCATTAACCCACAGCACCACAACAGGACTTCATTAAGTGTTTATAAAGCTACATCTTGATTTCTCATGTCTAGTAAAAGATCTGAAAACTGCAAGTATCTAATGGAAGTTTCTGGAACTCTTTCTTACCTGCAGTGAACAATCATAGGTGTGGTGTCTTGGGCTCTGCTTGCACGAACCAGTTTCACAAAGTGAATTAGTGGGGTACTGTTTTCAGGAACACCATGCTCAGGCCAAGCAGTAAAGTTACACTGTCGAACGGTCATACAATCCCCATGCTGGACAAAGGGACAGATTAAAGAGGCAAAATAAAATTGTGTAAGTATCAAGTTAAAGGTTGAAGACAAATGATGCTCCAGCTTTTGAAAGTGGTCTTTTAAAAAATGACATTTTACCGAAATGAACAAACTGTCTCCTGTAAGATAAATACTATATTAATACTAAAATAAAGATACATCCCTTTCAACATGAATGGAAGCAATAAAAAAAGTTTGCAAACTGACATAAATGTAGAGCATTAATATTCAAAATGTAGTGTAACATACTAAGTACTCTGAATAGAAGATTCGAAAACAATTGTCTCCAAACTTCAACAAACAGATTTTCTAATAATTCAATAGGTGCATGGTGGCTGCCTAAAATAAACATCGACTACAAACCACAAGGTTGGCAATTCAAGCCCACCAGCCACTCCGTGGTAGAAAGATGAGGCTTTCTGCTCCCGCAAAGATTTATAGCCTTGAAAACCCTGTACAAGGTCACTATGAGTCGGAACTGACTCAATGGAACTTAACTATAACAATGATAATAATTCAAAACACAGACATTAAGTGCCTAATAGGTCAGAAAGTAGAAAGTATGAAGATCTTCATATTATATCCTGTTGTTAAGTGCCGTCTGAGACAGTTCTGATTCATAACAACCCCACAGAGGATTTCAACTGCTTAACTTGGTAAGTGTTATTGTTGTTGTTGTTGTTAAGTGCCGTCGAATTGGTTCCGACCCATAGCGACTGTGCCCAGTGTTTATCCTACAGCACCCCACCAGAATTCCATTAGATCCTGTATACATAGGCATTTACGTTAATCAGTAAGTGGGATCTCATACTCCATCTTCTATATCAATGGAGGTGATGTGCAGTGGAGTCGACTCCGACTCTTAGTGACCCTGCATAGGGTTTCCGAGGCTGTAAATCTTTACCGGAGCAGAAAGCCTCATCTTTCTCCAGCGGATCAACTGGTAGTTTCAAACTGCTTACCTTGAGGTTAGCAGCCCGACTTGTAACCACTATGCTACCAGAGCTCCTTATCATCTCTATTAGTTTTAGATTAAATAGAATTAAAATGTGTTTAGCACTTATAGAGGAGGGACTTGAAAAATTCCTGCTTTGAGTCATGCATTACAGGTCTTCATCAAATAAAATAATCTAGTTGCTGGGGACAGCATACGCAGACCCTGGGTTGATTAGTGGCAGCCCCATTGAACCACCTCTGAATATAATCAGTTTAACCCAGATGCTCTTCTTCTTCCTGAAAGTATATAGGAATGTGATCATTAAGAACAATGTAGCATTTTAGATATAGATAAATGAAGCCCGGTGCTTGAGATTTTGCTCACAAACAAAAGTTTGCAAAGTGTACAGAGACAGCTTGGCTCCTTTCAGGAACCTTGCTTTATGTTATGTATCTTTAAGAAACCACACGTCACTACTCTAGATCATTTAAGCCTAAAAATTAATATATAACAGCTTGATTGAACCTTTTTTCTGTAAAAATAAAAACGTTAGATTAAGGAAAAACTATGAAAATATCCTAAAAGTTGTTCCTGTGAATCATTATGTCCTGTTTTGAATGATTAATGATATTTCAGTTCCATATCCTGTCTTAATCACATCCTCCCTTTGTGACATCCTCCCTGAGTGAATTACATCCTTCCTTTGTAACAAATCCCTCCCTAAAAAAGAGAATAAAAGACTGAGGTAAAGTGAGTTCTGCATGCAATGCTGAGCAATGCTGGGCAATGCTAGGCAATATGTTTGCAGATCTGTCTACCTGCCAGCTTGCATCATATCTGTGTGGCTGTCTTTTTTGTATATATTTCATCTCTCTCTTTCTCTATCCCTTTCGCCACCAGATCTCCCTTCTTCGTGACACCCACACTTCCTTTCCGAGGCTAGAACCCGACATAGGACCTCGGCATCTAGTGATCTAGCATATACCCTTTTTCTGCTCTTAATTGTTTAATATTAACTTTAACCATGTGATTTGGAATTTAAAACAGTGGCATAGATACTGAGTCAGAGAGGAATTTGAAAATTCTACTAAGAATATTATAGAAATGCATTATTAAATTTATAGATACTGTTGCAACAGATCATTCTAAAATTAATTTCACTTTAGATAGATTGCTTATATTCCCTAGCTGTTTCCTGTTTGTATTTACCCTTTCAATTTTCAGATCCCTGGTGATCCAGTCTATTTGCACATCCTCCATTAGCTTTGTGATCACTATGTCTCCAAAGACAGTGACTGGTTTGTTGTCCTCTGGCCAGTACTGGTGACATCGGATCTGCATGCAGAGAATATCACCCGTCATAAGAGCTGTTGATATATTGACATATTACTACTGATTTAAAAGTTTAAATTATTATTTTGCCACTGATTTAAAACTTCTTTGTCGATGTCCAAGTTATTGATGATTCACAATACTAGCTGGAGTATTTAAAGATAGCATTTATGGAAAGATTTTTAGGTAACTTACCCGCCCTTTTTCAAAACACTGTGTTAACATTACTAATGTTTTTGCTCTGGTTTCCCACACCATCCTCCAGAAATCCCCAACTGTTCCTGGTAATGGACCTTGAGTAGCAATAAATTCATTTGGACACAAGTAACCCTAGAAGAATATAATAAAATACATGACATCAAAATTTACAGAGATTTGGTATAGTTTTAGTTTTAAATTAACACATGAAAAGTATACTAGTTGTAGAATAACTCAATATTTTAACATAATGTATACTTTTAATACTAGAAAATCTTGTCATTGTAGCTGTTAAGTGTCGTCAAGTCAGTCCCAGCTCATAGTGACCTCTGCATAGGGTTTCCAAGGAGCAACTGGTTGGTTTGAACTGCCAACTTTGTGGTTCGCAGTCCAGAGCTGACCCTACAGTGACATACCAATGAATAATTTTAACTTCATAATCTGATATATTATACAATTAATTTTAAAATATTTCAAACTTTTAAATAATTATTAAAGACTACATAATAATTAGCCTTAATAAAGTATTAATTTCTTACAGAATAAACATGTGAATTAATACTTCTGTTATCTATACATATGAAGATAGTGAAGCTTAGAGATGTAAGATGTAGAGATATAAGATGACTTGTGAAAGGTCTCATAGTTGGTAAGATTGTCTGCATTCACCACCAGCTCTCTTAACCATTTGTTTATATTATTGTCATTTTTCAAGTGTTATGGAGATATTTTCATAGCTTCCTCCAAGAAATTGCATTTCTACTTAAGCTTTTCATTAATATTTACTTTGCAGAGTTCTAAATCAATAGTAATATACTCATACAGCCTGAGTTCTATGAGTAATAACACTATTATGTCTTAATCCTGTTATAGCCATCCTGGTTCATATCATCCAATTAATCTAAAATTCAGTTCATTCAACTAGAATGTAATCATGTTACTTGAGTTGTATACTATTGAGAGATGTATATGTGGATTGTCTTAGGCAAAGGTACTTTATATCTACTTCAAACAAGATTGGTTAAGACATGAGAAAAAACAAAAAACAGAAAAAGATGTTATAAATAAATTGTAATTGTGTCAGTAATGAGAGGATTCCTGTCCAGTTGGTTTCTACTCATAGTGGCACTTAATAAAGTTTTCGAGGAGTAGTTGGTGGATTTGAGCCACTGTCTAGAATGCCTAGAATGTTTTTTATGAAGTAATTAAAAGTATATTATTAACATTTAATAAAATAGATTCTTACATATTATTATGACCAGAGAATATAGTATATATAAGAGTAATAAACTGTTTAAATATCAGGAGACCTTAAAATCTAATCAAACTAGGTTATTTTACATTAAAGAATACAGAGGCACTTAGGCAATATCTACATTCTCTAATTAGAATGTAAGAAAAATGAGGATAAGAATTTTAGTCTCTGGAGATTGATGATCATCAACTCCTTAAAAAATGCTAGTCAGTGGTAGTGCCTGGGGTAAAATATTAAGTCTCTTAAGTACACTATCTGCTCTAGAACTTCTATTATTCTAGTTACAGCTCGAAGACCTAAACGTGTAACTATCTTAAAATTGAAATGTTTAGTTTATAAAAGTAATATCCAATATAGACTACTTGGATTATTGAGAAAATGATGTAACAAAAAAATAGAACTCACCTATATGAATCGGGCTGTGAACTGCAAGGTCAGCAGTTCGAAACTACCAGCTGCTCCGAGGGAGAAAGATGAGGTTTTCTACCCCAGTAAACATTTACAGCCTCAGAAACCCTGTTCATGGTCTCTATGGGTCGGAACCGACTTGATGGCACTTAACAACAACAACAACAACAACATAATCCAACCAAGGAGCTCTGATAGCGTAGTGGTTACGAATTGGGCTGCAAATCGCAAGGTCAGCAGGTCGAAACTACCAGCTGCTCTGCAGGAGAAAGATGAGGCTTTCTGCTCCCGTAAAGATTTACAGCCTCGAAAACCCTGTTCAGGGTCGCTATGGGTCAGAACTGACTCCATGGAACTTAACAACAACAACAACAATAATCCAACTATCCACACAAGCATCATTAATATTTAGAATGATTTCTTTACAGACTTTTGAAATATACACATCCTTCCTTTCAATCAATATTTATGAATACCAGACCACTTTTAAAGAAGCTGTTAATACATCAATCTCCAGAGACTAAAATTCTTATCCTCATTTGTCTTACATTTTAATTAGAGAATATAAATATTATCACAATTAATATCTGTTTAATAAGGTTCAAGTTTACCAGCTCTTCCTTGGAAACTTTATACAGGGTCACTATGGGTTGGAACTCAACGGTATTTAACAACAAGACGTAGCCTATTAACTAATGAAATTTTATGGAATATGAAAAAGTAGTAAGTGCTATCAGAAAGGTTTTCAGAAAACAGGGGTTTCATAAATGGTTCATTCATGACACAGAGAAAGACTTTGATAGCAGAAGTGACTGAGCCTTGAAGGATTATAGAAAGAAGTGTCCAGATAAAGAGAAAATCTAGTGCAACAGCCTTAAGTGTGAAGTGTGTCTGGAATGTTCTTATAAAGCAAGCAAGAATGGGTAGAGTGGAATAAATGAAGACATAGAATAATAGAAGGTGAGGTCAGAAGAAACAGAATAGGTAAAGTAATGAGCCTTGTTGTTGGTGCTGTTGTTATGTGCCACCGAGTCAGTAACGAATCAGTGATTCTATGCTGAACAGAACGAAACACTGCCTGGTCCTGTGCCAACATCACAACCATTGTTACATTTGATCACATTTCTTTTTGGTACAGTGGCTTGTATGTTGCTGTCATTCTGGAAACTATGCCATGGGTATTTTAAATACCAGCAGGTTCACACATAGTGGACAGGTTTCAGCTGAGCTTTCAGACGAAGAGTAGGAAGAAGGAGAGACAGACTACTTCTGAATGTTTAGTCATTGAAAACCTTATGAATAGCAGTGGAACACTGTCAGCACCATAATACTGAATATTGAAACATGATGAAGAGCACCAAAATATTGTCAGATAAAGCGCTGAAAGGTGAGCACCTCAGCTTGGAAGGCACTCAAAGTACAACTGGGGTAGACCTGCCTGCTCAGAGTAGAGTTGACTGATGATGGGAATGGAGTAAAGCCTCTGGGACCTTTATTTGCTGATGGGGCACAACTCAAAATGAAGAGAAACAGCTGTAAACATCATTAAGTACTAAGAACATGGAATGTACGAATTATGACTCTAGGAAATTGGAAGTTACAAAAAATGAAATGGAGTGCAAACACATTGATATCCTAGGCATTTGTGAGCTGCAGTGGACTGGGATTGACCATTTTTAATCTGACAATCATATGGCTTACTATGCCAGGAATGACAACTTGAAGAGGAATGACTTCTTATTCATCATCAAAAAGAACATTTCAAGCTCTGTATTTAAGCACGATGCTGTCTGTGTTAAGAAAATATCCATATGTTTACAAGGTATACCAGTTAATACCAATATTATTAAAATTTATGCACCAACCACTAAAGCCAGTGATGATGAAATTGAAGAAATCTATCAACTGCTGCAATTGATCAAACATATAATCATGATGTATTGATAATTACTGGAAATTGGAATGCAAGGTTTGGAAATAAAGAGGAAGGATCAGTAGTTGGAAAATATGGCCTTGGTGACAGAAACGATGCTAGACATCACATTATAGAAATCTGTTTAACCTCAAGGTCAGCAGTTCATGCTCACCAGCCTCTCCTAAGAAGCCCTAAAGAGGGTCATTATGGTTCAGAACTGATTCAATGGCACTTAACAACAACATCTTAGCTAAAGACATATGATTATTAAAGCAATGAATAAATAAAATAAATATGCACATCACATGTAAATCAGCCTCATTTCAACATACTATAGAATTTAGACTACAATGAAAATTAGTAAGCATAAGATTTCACCAAAATATACAGAAATGAATTACATTCAAGGCAATCATTTGAATAAATGAGTAAAATATTGTATCAAAATAGAAAATTCATGTAATTCTTTCAAAATTCTATCATTAAAAAGGTATGAAATTCAAACATACCTTCCTTAACATATTTAAAATCTCCCTTATATCGTCTGTTGAGAAATTGTAAATAATCCCATTATGTACTACTTTGACAATAAGAATTAATATGAGTTTAATTTTGTAGTATTCTACAATAATATACAATAGAGAATGATTTCATTTTTGTATTTATTTCCTTCACAAAAGTTTGAAAGGAATGAAACACTGGACAGTTATTTTTCATGTTAGGGGAAGGGATGGAAAATCACATAAGAGCCACAGTGGCACTGAAGCAATGGCAGGGCTGTGAGAAAAGATCCATGAATAAAAAAATATATAAAAGACATATGGGAGGGTGGGCAAGAAGCAATAAATTGTTCAAAGATACAGTCACTTACTTGGGAGGAAGTGGATGATCAGTGCCAACAAACACTAATATCCAATTGTCAGAAAAGTTTTAGAAAGAGCTCCAAAATGAATGAAGAGTGGGTGTATATAAGATTTCCATGTACCTATGATGCTTATGGATTGACCAGGTGGCATCATTGATGGCATCAAGTGTGGCAGCGGTAGTGAGGTTGGCCCAGGATTGGACATTGTTTTGTTCTGCTGTGCATAGGGTCGCTATGAGTCGGTTCCGACTCGATGGCACCTGACAACAACATGATACCGATATGATATGATACTGGGTTGTGCAAATAGTTAAAGGCTTGGCTGGCAGTTTGAATCCACCCAAAGACAACTCAATCTCTGGTGAACTTGAGGGCAACATTTTTTTGGGGCGGGGAAGTCAATGATAGGAAGTCATTGGTGATTCAGATATAGACTATCTACTTCCACGTGAGACACCCAGTTTTGATTCCTGGCCAATGCACCACTTGCACCACAGTCTCCACCCACTGGATAGTGGAGGCTTGTGTGTTGTTAGATGCTAAATAGGCTTCAGTGGAGCTTTCAGACTACGCCAGCCTATGAAGAAATGTCTGGTGATCCATTTCTGAAAATCATTTAATGAAGACCCGATGGGTCACAATAACCCAATCTGTAACCAGTCATGGGGATGACACAGGACTTGGCAGTATTTCAGTCAGTTTTACGTGGAATTGCTATGAGTTGGGCCACAGCAACTAACAATACTAACAAGATAACAGTGATGAGAATTGCAAGAACAAAAAAGTCAAGGGGGGATAGAAACAGTAAAAGAGAAAGCACTCCAAACAATGTGGTGTCATTCAATTCTTACTCTACCTCAGCAAGTACTTATACATTATTGTGGCCCTGTAGGATCAGCATTAGACTGCAAACCACAAGGTCAGTGGTTCAAACCCACCAGTTGCTCTTTGGAAACTCTATACAGGATCTCTGTGAGTTGGAACCAACTTGACAACACTTAACAACAACAATGATGTGTGAGGCATTACACTATGCATGCCACAATTCCCCTGTTGGTTTCACTTAAGATATGTTTATTGATGAGCTACAATAGAATATACATTTTACAAGAAACTGATGATAGAAAAAAAGTAGCTGTCATTGTCCCCAAGGATTGCATATCTAAAAGTAAAGGAGAGCAAATAGGTTTTTATACTGTATGGATATCCATTTGACTTATTTTTCTTTGAAGAGAGTCTGGTAGACTTCATTGTTTACAGAGACTACCTTGACATTGATGGAGGATATAAATTAATATCAGTTGAAGGAAATATATACACTGAAGTTGTAAGTCTACCATTTACTCATTAAGTGATTGTTATAAATTACAAAGTATTAAAAGCCTCCCATTAATCCATCTATAAAATAGGGCATGTAGAGCTGTAATTGGCACATTGTAATGAATTTGTTGTTTTGACATTTTGAAGAGTACTACAATTTCATCCTTTCCTTTTATGAAAATATAGTGCAAATAGTAACTTACAGAAACATAGCTGGCATTAATATAGTCTGATCCTGGAACACTAGCATCAGCTACCAGTTTCACTCTGTTATTATTATCTAGAAAAAAAAAAGAGAATGAATCAATGCCAATTCATTTTTTTTAAATTGCCACTCCTTTTTACTATAAAGATAATACAAAGTCTATAATATAACATTCCAAAATTACAAAGAGATGTAAAGTTAAAGTAGAAGTTCCCTATGATTCCATATTTCGCTACCCAGAGATAATAATTAATAAGTCCTTGTGCATATTTCCAAAAGTTTTAGGAAGCAGCCTGATTTTTTAAAATTTCATCTTTCTTTGCTAACTCAGAACATCACTTGCATCATACTAGATTATGTATTTAAGTCTGTTTCTAGACAATTCTCTTCCATTTTTCTGACTTTTATTCTCTTTATGTGAGTATTATTTATTTAATACCAAAGTTTTAATTATTATACTTAATATTTTAAGATCTGGTAAAATTATATACTCCCTGGTGTGGTGCTTCAGGATAATGTGCTGGACTTAAAGATCAGTTTTAACCACAAGGTCGACAGTTCAAACCCATCAGCCACTCCTCAGAACCCCTATACATAGTCCCTATGGGTTGGAACTGACTCGATAGCACTTAACAACAACAACACCAGTTCATTATTTTTAGTTGTCAGCAAAATGTCAAAAATTATTTTTACCAAATGGGTATTATATTTTTACCAAAATGGTACTGATATTAAGCAGATATAGAAATGATATAAAATATCTATTACTGTATAATTATTTTAAAAGGTTTTTTAAAAGGGTTTTTTTTTTTAAGTGTTTTCTTTAAAAATAAAACAATACAAAAACTTAATGGGAAGGCACTAAATGTTGTTGTTGCTCATGGAGTCAGTTGTGACTCATAGCAATCCTGTATAGGGTTTCCAAGGAGTGACTGCTGGGTTTGAACCATTGACCTTGTGGTTAGCAGTCAAGTGCTTATCCTACAGTGCCACATCAGGACTCCAAAACTCAGGGTGAGTTGCTTTAAATTCTCTGCTCATTAGTTACCTTGACTATTAAAATGTAATTAAATTACTTAGTTTTTAGAATATTCATGAGGGAAACACCTAAGAATACTCATAGCAAGCACTCAGTATGTGTTAGTGTCGCATCGTCTTAAATCTTAATCATACATGTCAAAATGAATTACCCTTCTTCACGTCGTTAAGTGTTATCAGGTCATAGTGACCCTATATATGGTTTCCGAGAGGCAGCTGGTGGGTTTCAACTGTCGACCTTGTGGTTCAAAGTTCAGTACTGACACTATAGCACCATACCCTTCTTGTTAGTAAATACAATTACCTGACTGGTGATGATGAGGTTTTGTGCCAGTGAGTTGTTTCCAACTCATAGTGACCCTTAACAGGGTCTTTGAGGCTGCAAATCTTTACAGTAACAGAAAGGCTCATCTTTCTCTCATGGAGCAACTAGTAGATTCAAACTACAGACCTTGCGGTTAGCCCCCCAGCTCATAATATGCTAGGCAACCAGGATTCCTTACGGTTACTTGACTTGCTGTTACTGTTAAGTGCCCTAAGTCAGTTCTGACTCATAACGACTCTGTATAGGGCTTCTGAGGAGCTGCTGGTAAGCTTGAACCATTGACCTTGAGATGCAAACTGACCCTGTAGTCCAGAGCATTAACCCTCAGCACCACACCAGGACTCCAATTACCTGACTAGATGTGATTGATCTGATACAGGGAATGTTTAAACAAAGATTTTACAAATGATTCATGTCAAACATTTTGATTTTTGAGTGACATTAAAAACTATTTTAATGACATTTTGACTAGTTCTGTAACTAATGAAGGGAAAGCATCATGTTTTTATTCATTTGATATGCCTTCTTATAACTGTCTAAGTCAAAAACAAGCTCGACTTTTCTTCATGGTGTAGGAACACTTCTAAAGGTCACAGAGTTTCCTGTCAAATGGAGATTTGGAAATCTCCTCTGCAAGCATTTGCTGCTAATTCTAGTATCTTAAAGCCCTGTAAGCTAATATCTTCTAAAATGCACTGTGATATTTGAAATCCTACTTCCTACATTACTCAGGGGAAACAATGCACTTCACTTAGCTAGCTCTGACTAAAACTCAGACTCTATTAAAGAGAATTCATTCTCTATGGGAAAATGTGTTACTTCATCTTTATGGGTTCTCTGCCAGCACAATGGGAGAACTTACTTAGTCTAAACATTACAGCTGGTTTGTTCCCTGTGTGTGTGTGTGTGTGTAGGGGAGAGTGTCTAGCTCACAAGATAGCTATAACTGTACAGCTTGGTTTCTAACTTAGGTTAGGGAAGTGGGCTTGTTGTCTTCAGACTGTTGACTTTAAGGGTCAGTTAATTAATATTTTTTTTCACCCAGAAAGATAGCAACTTTTAAAAGTCATACATCTCATGAGTATTAACTATTATAAAAACTAAATTGAGTGCTTCCTGAGTTCCAGTACTAGGTTATGTGATAGACATGATTATTTCATCTAATTCTTACATAACTTTATGTGAAGTGTAAAATGAATAATATTGTCAGTTTTACCAGTTCTTAAGCATAAGAAATGCTTAAAGATCAGTTTCCAAGAAAGAAGCCATTGAAATCCCTGTGAAACATAGATCTAATCTGGCAGAGAAGTTCCTGTTGTTGTTGTTATGTGCCATGGAATTGGATCCGACTCATAGTGACCCTGCACAGGTTTTCCGAGTCTATAAATCTTTATGGGAGCAGAAAGCCTCATCTTTCTCCCATGGAGCAGCTGGTAGTTTCGAACTGTTGACCTTGTGGTTCACAGCCCAATTCATAACCACTACGCTACCAGAGATATTGTCAGTTTTACCAGTTCTTAAGCATAAGAAATGCTTAATGATTATCTTCCAAGAAAGAAGCCATTGAAATCCCTGTGGAACATAGATCTAGTCTGGCAGAGAAGTTCCTAGGTGATACAAAAGGCTGCTAGCAGAAGGTTTGGAAGTTAGAGTCTACCCAGAAGAGCTTCAGAAGAAATGCGTAGTGATTATCTTCCAAGAAAGAAGCCATTGAAATCTCTGTGGAACATAGATCTAGTCTGACACCCACAGGACCATTATGAATCAACACTGACTTGACAGCAGCAGTGATTAAATAGGTTGGTAATCCCTGAAGTACCTACATATTCTCAGGCTTTTATTATGTTATATAGCAGGCTAGTAGTATTTGCTAAATTAATAGTAGTCTTAATCCAAGTCTATCTAATGAAAGTCTCACTTACAGGACCACCAAGACAGTTTTAAGAGGGTAGTTAAGAAAAAAACACCCCCTAAAATATATTAAAGGATATTGTATGCAAATGTAATATATCATTTAAAAACCTCTAAAACTTATTCTGTACTGAAATCTTGAAGAAGGCATAGAATAATTGCTGTTAAGTACCATCAAGTTGGTTCCAACCCATAGTAAACTTGAATAGGATTTCCGAAGAGAAGCTGGTGAGCTTGAACTGCTGACCTTGTGGTTCAAACCAACTTTGCCATCCATTGTATTAACCCACAGAGCTACAACAGGAGTCCATTACCAATTTGACTTTACTAAAGGTGAAAAAAATACAATGAATCCTTCTGAATATCCTTTCTTTATGACATAATTTCACCCTTAATAATTTTTTTTTTTTTTCTTAGCCTCAGATATGGAAATAATCTTTGTTCTTTTTGTTGTTTTAAAGGTTGTTTGGTATGGTGCTGTATAATCAGTACTGTACCATAAGCCATAAGGTTGGCAGTTCAAACCCACAAGTTGCTTCTCAGAAACCCTATACAGGGTCTCTGTGAGTTGGAACCGACACGACAGCACTTAACAACAATAATGACATTTACTTCCATTGTAACTCTTAGTGTCTTCCCATCCTACGTTATATAATATATACAATATGTCCAACTTATTTCCCTGACATAAAGGACCATTAAAACTTGAGATTTTGGAAACATGTTTTGAAATGTGACCTTTTGTTATTTTATTATTAAAATCTAGAGGCAGTATCATTTAGACTTTCAGCAACAAATTATAAGTTACTTCAACCATATGGTGGTAATGTGCCATGGAGTTGGTTCTGACTCATAGCGACCCTGTATAGGGTTTCTGAGGCTGTAAATCTTTACAGGACCAGAAAGCCTCATCTTTCTCCCAATGAATGGCTGGTAGCTTCCAACTGCTGACCTTGAGGTTAGCAGCCTGACTCGTAGCCACTATAGACAATTATAATAAGTACTAAATATTTCATGGAAACTGTCCTTTAATAATATATAGTTTATATCTTATAGAATTTATTTCCACAGAATATCACTGAAAAGCATGGAGCAGATAGTTTAGAAGAAATTTTGATAAAATATAAAAACATGAGAATTCCTGTAGTTCTTATACTTGTGATGCATTCAACTCAAGTTTACTCCTTGAAAGGAAGAACAAAAGGGCATATTAAGAAAGGTCATAGTTTTAGCCACTTAGAAATGCATCACTGACATTACTTATTTCCTCTACAATGTCTTGTCAACTTGCTTTTAAAGTCATTTATTTATGATTTTTCTTGTGCCAGAAAGGATTTTAGGTGGTTAAGGATATTTGTATTTTCATCATTTTCCAGTTTTAGGTATTAACTGGTTCCATTAGTTTCCTACCTCCTGTATCACATTTCCCTAAATTTGCCTCCTTCATGAATCAGTTATACTCTAGTTCTAGAATGTCAGAATTGGCCCATTTTCTTCCTGTCCATATCATTTATAACTTTACATCTGTGATTATATATTTCTCTGTGTACATGACTTTCTAGACAGAAACATTTAACTTTTAAGAAATGTAGAACTTTAATATATATTAGAAAAGATATGCAACTTTCAAAATATAAATGCTATGAAGTTGTTGTTGTTAAGTGTTGTCAAGTTGGTTCCAACTCACAGGGAACCTATGCACAACTGAAGGAAACACAGTCCACTCCTGTGTCAGCTAAAGAAAAGTTATGTTGGATCCCATTGTGCAGTCACTGTGTCAACCCAGCTCATTGGGGGAGCTTCCTCTTTTTTTTTTAACGACCCTTCATGTTACCAAGCATGATGTCCTTCTCCAGAGACTGTTCCCTCCTAATAACATGTCCAAAGTACATGAGATGAAGTCTCATCATGCTAATTTCTAAGGAGCATTCTGGTTATTTTTCTTGCAAGATAGATTTATTTGTTCTCCTGGCAGTCCATAATACTTACAGTATTCTTCACTAACACCATCATTCAAAGACATCAGTTATATTCTGGTGTTTCTTCTTCACTGTCCAACTGTCACATGCATATGAGGTGAATGACAAAGACATGACTTGGAGGCACACCTTAGTCTTCA
Organism: Chrysochloris asiatica; assembly: GCF_000296735.1. Lineage (NCBI taxonomy): Eukaryota > Metazoa > Chordata > Mammalia > Afrosoricida > Chrysochloridae > Chrysochloris > Chrysochloris asiatica. The sequence continues at coordinate 5,698,155 of NW_006408693.1, forward strand.
AAGTGACTTCTTTGCTCTTTGACACTCCAAGAGTTATTTTGCAACAGATCTGCTGATTCCATGGGCATTGATTACACAATCCAAGTAAAACCAAATCCTTAAAAGCTTCAATATTTTCTGCATTTGCTATAATGTTGCCTATTGGTCATGTTGTGAGGATAATTTTTTTCTGTACATTGAAGTGTAATTCATATTAAAAGCTACAGTTGTGATCTTCATCTGCAAATACTTCATGTCCTCTTGACTTTCAGCAAGCAAGGCTGTGTCATCTGCCTGTTGCAGGTTGTTGATGACTTTCCTACAATACTGATACTGCGTTCTTCGTCATATAATCCATTTTCTCTGATTATTTACTCAGTTGTTGTTGTTAGGTGCCAGCCAACTGGTACCGATTCATAGCGACCCTATATACAACATAACTTTACTCTGTAGACAGACAGACTGAATAAGTATGGTTAATAGAATATAACCCTGGCACATGCCGTTTCTGATTTTAAACTACGAAGTATTCCCCTGTTCTGGTCTAACAATTGTCTATTGATCTGTGTTAAGTGTTCTGAAATACTCATTCTTTGCTATGATATCCATAGTTTGTTACGATCTACAGTCAAATGCCTTGGCACAGTCAATTGTTGCTGTTGTTAAGTGCCGTCGAGTTGGTTCCGACCCATAGTCAATAAAACACAAGTAAACATCTTTCTGGTATTCCTTGGTTTCAGCCAGGATTCATCTGATGACAGCAATGATATCTCTCATTCCACGTCCTCTTATGAATTTGACTTTAATTTCTGACAGCTCTCTGCCTATGTATTCCTGCAACTATTTTTTAATTATCTTCAGCAAAAATTTACTTGTATGTGATATTGATGATATTGTTCAATATTTTCTGTATCTTGTTGGATCACCTTTCTTTGGAATCTTTGGGCACAAATATGAATCTTTTCCAGTTAGTTGGCCAGGTAGCTGTCTTCTAAATTTCTTGACATAATCTACAGGTGTTTCCAGCACTTCATCAGGCTGTTGAAACATTTTAGTGCCATAAGGTCCTTGTTTTTCATTAATGCCTTTGGTACAGCTTGGACTTCTTACTTTAGTATCATGGTTCTTAATTATATGCTGCCTCTTGAAATGGTTGAACATCAACCAATGTTTTTTGCAGCTTTCAATATTTGCCCATAGAATCCTTCAATATTGTAAATCAAGGCTGAGATTTTTACTTCAGCTCTTTCAGCCTTGAGAAATGCTGAATGTGTTCTTCCCTTTTGGTTTTCTAATTCTAGGTCTCTTGCACATTTCATTCTTATACTTAACTTTGTCTTCTATGGGTAGGTACCTTTTGAGATTTCCTATTCAACTCTTTTTACTTCAAATATTTCCATTCACTTTAGCTACTCTATGTTTAAGAGCAAGTTTCTAAGTCTCTTCTGACATCCACTTTGGACTCTTCTTTCTTTCCTGTCTTTTTAGTGACCTTTTACTTTCTTTATGTATGACGTTCTTTATGTCATCCATAACTCTTCCAGTTAGTGATCATTATTGTTCAATGGGTCAAATCTGCTCTTGAGATGGTCTCCAAATTCAAGTAGGAACTATGCAAGATCATATTTGGCGGGGGAAGCAGCTGCTACAACGAGCGGGGGAGGCAGGAATAGCTGTGTGAGCAAAAGCTGGATGGGCACTAGGGCAGGGGTCACCACCACCTAGGCGGTGAAGCGCAAGATCCAGGTTCTGCAGCAGCAGGAGTATGATGCCAAGGAAAGGCCGATCGTCACCAGCGGGAAGTGGAGGGAGAAAGGTGGCCCAGGAACAGGCTAAGGCAGAGATGGCCTCTTTGAACCGTAGGATCCAGCTGGTTGAAAAGGAGCACTTGGGCACTGCCCTGCAAATGCTGGAGAAGCTGCTGAGGAGAGCGGAAGAGATATGAAGGTTATTGAAATCCGGGCCTTAAATGATGTAGAAAAGATGGAACTCCAGGAAATCCAGCTTAAGGAAGCTAAGCACTTTGCGGAAGAGGCAGATGGGAAGTAAATTGGTGATTATTGACCGGGACTTGGAACGCACAGAGGAGAGCGCTGAGATGGCACAATCCCGTTGCCGAGAGATGGATGAGCAGATCAGACTGATGGTCCAGAACCTGAAGTGTCTGAGTGCTGCTGAAGAAAAGTACTCTCAAAAAGAAGACAAATACAAGGAAGAATTTACTGATACACTTAAAGAGGCAGAGACCCGCACCGAGTTTGCCAAGAGATCAGTAGCCAAGCTGGAAAAGACAATTGATGATTTGGAAGATAAACTGAAATGCACCAAAGAGGAACACCTCTCTACACAAAGGATGCTGAACCAGACTCTGCTTGTTTTCAGCTTTAAGGTATCTTGGTGCAAGGTGATTTTTACTATATTTTGTCAGAAGTGACCAAATAAATTAATATGATGAGACCTCTGTGTGAGATCTCATCATTGACCCATCCTTTCTCCACTCGCTTCCTAACTACTCACAGAATGGATCATGTGTCCCTCTCTCTGGTGGTCCTTTATTTGCTCTCCTGCTTTTTTTTTAAAAAAAGAAAATGATTTGTCCTTGATTTGCCCACATGAAACTCATCTCATCACCTTATTCTGAGTCTGAAGCTGCTGTCTTTCACAGTGCCATCTCAAAGGTTTTGCATCAGTCAGTGCTGGAGAAATCTTGAATATCTTATACACAAAGATTTTTTGAAATTTTGTATGATTTCAAAACTTTGCTTCTCTGGGGTTGGGATGCACTGGTCACCCCATTTGGCTTATTTCTCTCTGCAGTCTGTCTGTATGCTGGCAGTGTATGCCCATCTTTTAAAAGTCTCTTCCTTAGCCAGCGCCCCCTTTTGGTGACGTTTCTGTGAGGTATGTCAGGTGGTCATCCTGCAGTCTATTGGCTTCAAATATATTCTCCATTGGTGTGGTCTCTTTGGGGGGCCGATTGGGAAAAAGAACAACCAATAGTGCAACTGTTTTGATACTGAAAATTGACAAGTGCCTCTTTTTTTTTTTTTAATTATGAACCAGTCCTTCCAAAAACAACAACAACAAAAAAAGAAGATGAAATTTTGGTTCTTGTACACGTGCTTTAATTTTCTTTGGCTTCAACTTGAACTTGCATATGAGTAATTGATGATCTGTTCCACAGTCAACCCACAGTCTTGTTTTGACTGATGATATTGATGTTCCCCACCATCTCTTCCCAGAGATGCAATCAATTTTATTCCAATTTTTATTCTATCTGGTGAAGTCCATATATATGGTCACCATTTATGTTATTGAAAAAAGGTATTTGTAATGAATAAGTCATTTTTGTTGTTAAGTGCTGTCAAATTGGTTCTGACCCATAGCAACCCTAATGAAGGCTTCTGAGGAGCAGCTGCTGAGCTTGAAACACCGACCTTAGGGTCTGCAGTCCAGTGCTTATCTTACAGTGCTACACTGTTGGTTTTGCAAAATTCTAACCCCATGTTGTTTCTGTCACCAAGACCATAATGATGCTTCTTCTTTGTTTCCAACTTTTGCATTCCAATCACCAGTAATTATCAATGCATCTTGATTGCATGTTTAATAATTTCAGATGGAAGAAGTTGGCATTGTTGTTAAGTGCCATTGAGTTTGTTCCAACTCAGCAACTCTGTGTAGGGTTTCTGAGGAGTGTCTGGTGAGTTTGACCTTGTGGTTCAAGCTTACTTTGTGGTCCAGTACTTATCCTACAGTACAACACCAGGACTACAAAGAAGTTGGTAGAATTCTTCAGTTTCTTCCTCAATGGCTTTGGTGGTTGGTGTGTAAATTTGGATAATAGTTATATTAACTAATTTCTGAGATCTTCCTTATAGGTGCAAAGAAATTATCTTACTATAGATAGAATTCTATTGAAATGTTCTTTTTAAATGATGATTGCAATACCATGTTTCTTGAATTTGTCCTTCTTGGCATAGTAAATCATAACACTGTCCCATTCAAAATGGCCAGTACTAATCCATTGCAGTTCATTAATACCTAGGATATTAATGTTTATGTGTTTCATTTCTATCTTGATGTCTTCCAGTTTTCCTAGATTTAGATTTCATATATTTGAACCAAAAAAAAGTTTATGGCTGTTTCTTCTCAATTTGAGTTGTGCCCCATCAAAAAATAAAGGTCTCAAAATCTTTATTCATATACGTCATTAAGGTTGTCTATACTTTGAGAAGGCAGCTCTTCCCTAGTCATATTTGGAATGCCTTCCAACCTTTTTGCTGAATTTTCTGGTACTATGTCAGACAAATTTTCAATTCTAATGAAGGTTTTCAGGGGCTAATTCCTTCTTCTTAGTCTATTCTAAGTCTGGAGGCTCTTCTGTACAACAAACTGACAGATTCATGAGAAATTTTAAATTTAGTAATATATAAAAACGAGATTTTTAAAAGCAGTATTGATAGAGTTTTGGAATCTCAGAAATATCATATTTCTATTTTGCAATATAAACTGTATTTTATATAGTTGAAATACTTGTTTAAAATGTAGTATCAAACGTATGTTGTTGTTGTTATCATTAAGTACCCACAAGTTCCAACTCATTGCAACCAAATACAGGGTTTCCGAGGAGCGACTGGTGAGTTTGAACCACCGACCTTGTGGTTCAAACCAACCTTTCAGTTCTGTGCTTATTCTACAGTGCCACAACAGGACTGTACTATCAATAGAGGAACTCTATGCTTTCCTTTTGAAATCACTGTTAATCCTTAAAGCAATAATGCTGTTTCTTTCTATTGATGGAAAAATGAAGGTGTACTTATTAGAGTGAGGCACACTACTAATTCCTCTTTTGTAAAACCAGTCCTGGAAATCAACATTTAGTCTGATCTTTAGTGGATATTTTTCAATGTACTTTTTATATTAATAATACAGCATTGCTTTGCTCTTAAGGAGTCCTAGTGTGTTACTGTAGGGTAACCAGCAGACCACCAATGGCCAGCTGCTCCTTGGAAATGCTATGCAGGGACACTATAAGTTGTAACTGATGGCACACAACAATAACATGCTCTAAAGATAAAATAATGTACAAGATTTTGTAAAAATTTCATTTTTGTTAGAAAACTAGGTTCTACAGGAAGATGCTAAAGAATTACGTTACTTGGATTAAATTACCAAGCTAAGCAAATATTAGGTCCACAGTTTCTTGCATTTGCATAAAGTGAACCTTGTGTGAGCAAGGTGAGAAAAATGTATATTAAGTTTCAGAAATATGAACAGAACAAAAAAGACCAAACATGCAATAGAATATATTAAAGAAAATACAAAAAAAAATTTTTAAGGTGTATGTTGAGGTCATTTTAAACACTTCATAATCAAAATAAGAAACAATCAATACACATACATGGTTTTATATTTGGAAAACGGTTTTTTGCTCTATTCCATGGTAGGTCAGCATCAGTTGAAGAAAGGTCCTGAAGAAATTTGGGTAATTCCTGTAGAATAAGTTAATTGAAAATTTTACATTTACATGGTAATATAAACAAGAAGCAACAAAAAGACTATCCTATATTCCAAACAATTTTACATTTGAGAACACCAATCATAACAACAGAAACCAGATCAAATGAACAGTGATGAGCTTATATGAACTTTCACCTTGAGTAACCATAATAAAGTTTGCCAGTTGGGCTATGTTTTTATGTTTTAATGTCTATTTAGTAGAAGAAAGGGTGTGCAATGGTTTGTTTTTTGTTTTTATCTTCTGAGGCACTATGATTTCATGCCTGTTAATTGGTACAACACTGGTCAATTTGAGGATGCCAAAGGTCAATTCCTGTTCTCAGTATGAATTGTTAAATTGAATGGAATGCAAAGGTGTGATAGAGAATTATCAGATACAGGATGGAGAGAGGGTCAAGGAGATCTATTTCTTGTATTTTGGTGAAAATTCATGATACTAATTTACTTTGTTATTTCTAATACATAACTAAGAAGACTACTGTAAGAAAATATTACCATTTTGTTTACTTGATAAACTATATTATGAAATTTACAGTTTTCCATTTTAGAAAAGTCTCAAGTTGCCAAATTCCTTAAAAAGAGTTAATATGTATGTTTTTAAAAAAATTCAATATCATTATGCATTATTTGTTTCCACTAAATAATTCACCTTTCCTTCTTATTTTTTTGTTGAAAAGAAAATCTGGACAGTCATTTGCATGTGACCATCTGTTATAACAGAGGAACTGTGTAAGTATCTGAATTTGGGTATGTGGACACGAAAGGCTTAGAAAACAGTTTTTAACCAGGTGAGGAAGTTTAGAACAGCTTCCTTGTGTCAAGGTTTTAAGAGTATATGCCGCTATATTTGTAAGAATAAGAGAGATAGGAAGAGAGAAAAGAAAAGAGATATGGAGATTGACTGAGAAGCTGTATTTATAGCTTATAATTCATTTACATAAACTTTTCACTTACACATTTAAATGATTCTGGCCTTGATAGTTAATACCAGATTATCCAGTTGATTATTTGGATAGTAAACTTATACTGACAGCCTTATTCTTACCAGAACACAAAGCCTCAAAGATCCTCCCTACAGTCTTTTTGAACTGTTTTCTCTCCTTTCAGTGGAATCACAGAGAAGTTGGTTCATTTGTGTCTTCATGCTTCTGAATTCATTTACTTTTTCTGAAAAAATTACCCCACTTTTGATATTGTTGATTTCTGCTTATTCTTATATTCTTCTTAAAGTTCACCCTTTTTAAACAAAGTAGTTCCTGATGACTGTTCACAACAGACATTACCGTTAAGTCTTTATGCATATCTCTACCATGGTCCTGATGCAGTGTACTTCCAATTTCTTCACACAGATATGCATTTATAATCATAATATGGGCTTCTTTATGGTACTCATCCATTTCATAACAGCTAATGATTTAATACAGGTCACTTTGTCCCAATCACTCTTTAAACATTGCATATAGTCAATATTTTTAGTACTCACAACTCAGCGAGGTGGATATTCTCATTTTACCAATGAGAATACTATGGTACAGGGAGTTTAAGTGTTTTTTCTAAAGTCATTTAGTAAGTCAATATGATCAGTACTATGTTGTTGTTGTTGTTGTTAAGTGCCGTCGAGTCGGTTCCGACCCATAGCGACCCTGTACAGGGTTTCCGAGGGTGTAAATCTTTACGGGAGTAGAAAGCCTCATCTTTCTCCCGCGGAGCATCTGGCAGTTTCGAACTGCTGACCTTAAGGTTCGCAGCCCGATTCGTAACCACTACACTACCAGAGCTCCTTACTGATCAGATAAAAGAAGGTTATAAATGCTTAAGATATAAACGAATAAGACTTAAGTATAAGGATTGACAAATATATGTTTCAAATATATACTTGTCTATTAAAATATAATGATTTTTCTTAAAAATACTTAATAAGGAATTAGGATAAAAAAACTACTTCAAAAAAGCTTTTAAACAATGATTTCAAAACTAAGTTAACATCGAAACTTTCTCAAGAGAAAATGTAAAATGTCTTTACTAACAAAACTTTTCATCTATTCAGTCATGCATAAAGTAATTATATGTGCTCCTGTACTCATGAAATTATACTTTTGCTCCTGAAAATTTGAGAGTTTTTGCTGTATAAATGCTACAAAGAATTTTATGGTGTCAATGATTTTGTTAGGTCCAGACCAATATTCCTTAAGAAGCATAACCAAAAAGCTGTAGGAAACATCATTAATCTTCTCACATTTTTGTTATTGCACCCCAAGAGACTGAAATATTATAAACCTGAATTTTTAAAGTCAATTATTTGATTCTTTCTGAAGTTTACAAACTAAGAATTTCATGAAAAGAAAAATAAGAATCAATGTTTGGTGACAGAAATCTACTTTACAACATAAAATCATGTAAAGTAGGAAAAAATGGTTCCAAGTTTAAAACAGCTTGCAGATACTGCATCTACTTCATATTTTAAAATAATTTCAATTTTGTAAATATGAAAACTGCTAAAAACAATAAATTTATTCTAAAGTTTAAAAATGAAAACTTCTTTATTTTGTATATTCTCCATAGTACGATTGTTTTTATTCCATTGTAACTTAAAATTAGGCCTCCTAAAGTCAGGACATTATTTAATCTTATTTTTTTGTTTTTTTTGGACAGCTCTAGAAATAATAAAATGTTTACAGTTTCTGGAAATACCAAGTTCTATTCTCAGTTTCATCTATACCACAACACACATAGGACCACTAGGATTTAAATAATTTACTATCTGAATCTATATTAAGAATATAAAAGCACATTTATAATATGACCTGAAACTCCAATGTAGCAAAAGCTAATGAATATAGCATTCTGGATTTTCACCTATCTCTGGACGACACAGTAGAGAAGAAAGAAGGCTGGGCTGCCACAGCATAGGGAGGTCTTAAGAAGAGCAACTTTTCCTGACACAGTAGGTGAATAATTCTGATCATGTTGCTCCAGAGGCCGCCCAGTGTAACATTACTATCCAAACAATCAACCTGGTAATTGGGTATTGATTATCAAGGCCAGAGTCCTTCATGGCCTTGCATGTTTAAAGTGGACATGAAATGTGACACATGAAAAGACTGGAGGTCTTGCAATGTTGTGACAACTGCTAGTAACATACCGAAAATTCTTCTTGAAACTTTAGGTTGTTGTTTGTGCAAAGCTCTTCAACATGTTGCAGGAAGGATTTCTTGCTTATTGGCCTCCAAATAAAGAAAGGTGTAAAATAGAGTCATGTTAGATTGTTCTTTTAGCATGTGAACTAGCTGTACGAGTAGCAAGTTAAAGAAAAATCGACATTGTAAAAGCCATACACAACATAGCCCTTGGAAGCCACTCTGTCATATTTACAAAATGACCTTTCCTCTTTTAAGTTCACTTTTTTTGTTTTCATGGTTCAAAATCTCTTTCAACCTAAGTGATTTTAAATGAATGATTTAACATTTTCAAGTAAATGTAAGAGCATAAAGTTATTATTGAATCCTAAAGCACATAATACTTCTTCGTCATACAGAAAACATTTTATACATTGCAAGGTTTTAGAAGATATAAAACATTTCAGTGACCTCATTCTCATAATGACATGGTTTTTAAACCCCAAGGAGTTTAAATATCCCCGTATTACTTCCCAAGCTAAAATACAGACATGCAGGCTTCACCCCAGAGAGAGAGAAAGCATTTCTCCAGTTACCATGCAATTGGTCATGCTTTTATGATTTATATCCAGTTTGGAGACTTTTCGAACAAACATAGAGAAAAGGAACCACACATTAAGATTCACTGACTCAGTGAATCTAAAAGAAATATTAAAAAAGAAAAGATATTTAACAAACTTACTTGATGGATTTTCTATAACTAAGTAACCTGCAACAGAGAGTGTATTAAATGTATTTTGAGGTGGAGGGTATAACGCATTCTGAAAGAGCTCAGATTATAATCAGAAAAAAGTATAATAAATCATTAATGTGCAATATGCTATGCTTTTAACTATTATATGATGGTTATTTTAAATTTTCTTTCATTATTTTGCAATTCAATTATTTGGACTCAAATCACTATTTAGCTTCTTTTTCAAGCAATTTGGCTTCTCTCCTATTGTAGGCATTTGGGGCATTGCATTAACAACAGGTCCTTTTTTAATGTATTGTATAATATTCAGTGGTCTAAAAACATTACTGTAGATTAAATAAACAACTTTTCTTTATCCATAAAAAAGAGTGCCAAACCAAGGAGAACAGATCTTTGAAAAATGCCATCATATTTCCTAAGTCTTGTTTCATGATTGAGTTTGAATGAATATACAACCATAACAAAATCATGATTTTAGTTACTTTCAACATTTTTACTTTCAATATTTTAAATCAATTTTTTTTTCAAATTACTTTCAGTATTTTTTGTGACTGTTCATTTATCAAGTAATTTATATTCTAGAAAAATTGAAATAATTCTCACAGCTAAATAGACTATGTAACACACACAAACTTAGAAATGAGCACATTTTTAATACCATGTTTGTCATGCACAACACATTAAGCACTGCAAAGAACACAAAAGGCACAAAGCACAATGAAATAAAATGAAGAACATAACTCCTGGTGTGGCGCTGTGTGTTAATACTCTGGACTGCAAAGTTGGTTTGAATTACAAGGTCAGTGGTTCAAGCTCACCAGTCGCTCTTCGGAAACCCTATATAGGGTCGCTATGGGTCGGAACCAACTTGATGGCACTCAACAACAACAAAAACAAATAGATGATTTTATTGTTTTAATTGAAGAATTTTTATAAGATGGTATGCTTTTTTAATAACTGATAAATGCTAGAAAATAACTGTATCAGAAAATGTGGCATATTGAATATTATGAAAATGCTCTCCAAAGTGTGTAATAAATGAAAAAAAAGAGAGGAAAAATATATATAAAAAAATAAAGGAATTGTTTAAAAATATGCTAGTGCATGTATAACCAAGAAAAATGAAAGAACATACCTCCCAGCTTCTTAAGGTATAACCTGGCAGAGCATCCATCGTCAAATATGGTACTACAATGATAATGTAGCAATGAAGGAGCAAAGCATGTTGGTGAACTAGGTTGTAGGCTACAAACACAATACTAGAGTGATTCTCAGAATCACAACAGAGAATATTTGATGCTAATAAGATGGATATGAAGATAGTTAGATAGGCTATAGAATCTGAAGAATTCTTGATTTAGGGAAAGGCGGATATATATAGAGTATTTAAATATTGGAGGCCTTGAAGTACCTCTGAATCAGTCATAGATGCAGTGGGAACTGAAGGAGACAAAGACTCCCTGTTGGAAAGAATTACTCCTCAGCAAAAACCAGCAAAGGCAAAAAAAAAAAAAGACACCCATGGACTAGACTCTCATTATTCTAGTCTCACTTAGATGTCTGTGTCTCAACACTCCTATATCATTATGTTCCTTTCGAATAGAAAAGGAAAAGAAGAGAGGTGTGTTGGACAAATCCTAATTAACTGAGCTTGAGGTAAAAATGACTGAATTACTTGAATGAGAAAGATTGAATTTTCTGTTACCACAAGGAAATAGAAATTATTGGGCTTCATCGACATCAGTTTTATAATAAAAGGGAACATTTTTATGTTATCAGTTTGTTATTGGTAAAATTCAAACATTTCTGATTAAGTGACAGGTTCTTAGCTCACATATTTAAAGGAGTTAGACTGCCACCCTATAAAGAAGAAATGCTTTATTTTCCCAAAGGATGCGGGATTATTTGAGGCTGTACTGGAAAATTTTATTATTGGAATACCAAAAACCTAAAATGGATATTTGTTTCTGGACATATAAGAATTAGTATATGTTTGTGAAGTTCCCAGTAGACGTTAAACATGAGTAAAAGAGAAATGCATAAGAAATAGCTAAAACAGAACATTATTCACATCTTTGCTCTTCTTTCATTAATGATCTGTTTATCATTTAGAAATTACAATAGATTTGTTTTCTGTTAAGTATTTTTCTTTTTAGAGAAAGCTCTACAGTAAATGTTTTTATTTTTACTATTGTTATTTTAAATTTTATATTTGATGAGTTTCCTAAAGATACAAAATTTAAATGTAACTGAATAGCTATTGGGCTAAGGTGGATATGTGTGAATTCTTGCCTTTTAAACTATAATTTTAATGAAATGAAAATATAATGTCCTGACTGGCTATAACTACTAGCTATGTAATCTTGAGTAAACTACTTAATTTTTCTATGCCTGTTTTCTAATTTGTAAAATGAATATATGCATATTCATTCATATATATATCTCAAGTTCATATACTCATATATAGTACATTTAGAAAAGTTACTACTGCATTTAGTAGTTAGTATGTCCATGGCACTTAACAACAACACCATATCCTGGTGTTGTGCTGTAGGATCTGCCCTGGACTGTGAACCACAAGGTCTGCAGTTCAATTCCACAACAGCTCCTTGGAAATCCTATAAAGGTTTGCTATGAGCCAGGACTCCACTACAAATCTGCCAGTCACTCCTCAGAAACTCTATACGGATCGCTATGAGTTGGAATCAACTCAATGGTACTTAATAACAACAGATTGTGCTAAATTGAAAAACACATTTTCCTATTTTATTCTTCCTTGGAGTCCTGCTATGGCGCTGTGGGATTAGCACTAGACAGCTAACCACAAGGTTGGTGGCTCAAACCCACCAGCCGCTCCTCAGAAACCCTGTTCAGGATCTCTGTGAGTCCGAACAGACTGAACGGCATTTTATAAAAACAATAATCATTATGCTTAAATAAAGAATGGTTACAGTCATGTAGACTTCAAATCCAAACCCTGTGTTTTAGTTCTAAATTTTTGAACCCAAACAAATCTCTAACAGAATGACTATAAATTTTGACATAATTACGTCAAAACATTTTGAGTCACACTCGCTTTTCTGACATTGCTCTTTGCAGTTGGCTTTTATACTTAATTGGTACTATTAAGGAGCTCTGCTAGCGTAGTGGTTTCGAATCGGGCTCCGAATCTCAAGGTCAACAGTTCCAAACTACCAGCTGTTTTGCGGGAGAAAGATGAGGCTTTCTGTTCCCTCAGAAACCCTGTACAGGGTCGCTATGAGTTGGAACCGACTCCACGGCACATAACAACCAACAACATTATTCCAGGTGATTTTTCCATGACTAAATTCGCTTATTTCCTTAATATCTGGCTTGAGATATTTACTCCTCCATCGACTTTATCTATTACAAGGACACTATTTCTTGCTTCTGTGAAATCGGATTTCTAAATACAAATCATCTTACAACTCGTTTTATGGATACTTGCGGTGCTATGGGTTAGTGTGCTGGACTACAAAGTCAGTTTGAACCACAAGGTCTGTGGTTCAAGCTCACCAGCCTCTCTTCGGAAACCCTATATAGGGTCGCTATGGGTGGGAACCGACTTGATGGCATTTAACAACAACAACAAAGCACATCTATGAAGGATAAAATGGAGCCCTGATGGCACAGTGATTTAAGCACTCAGCTGCTAACAGAAAGGTCAGCAGTTTGAATACACCAACCTCTCTTACAAGAAAAATGAAGCTTTAATACCTGCAAAGATTTACAGTATTGGAAACAATATGGAGCAGTGCTACTCTGCCCGACTGGATCTCTGTGAATCAGAATCAACTTCCTGGAAGAGTTCTTTCCTTTACACACTTGAGAGTAAGGCTGTATTACCATTTGGATTAGTTCAGATCAGTCAGAATGTGCTCACAGTACACATTCAAATAAGGATCCCTAGTAGCATAGTGGATATTGAGTTGGACTGCTAACGGAAAGGTCAGCAAGTTTGAATCTACCCACCTTCTGTGGGGGAAAGATAGTTTTCTGCTCTGGTACAGATGTACAGCCCCAGAAACCTTAAACAAGGTCAATATGAGTTGGAATGGACTCCATAGCAGGCAACCACCACTGCCAGACATTGATTCATCACTATTAAATAAACACTTGTGGATGAATTCAGACCAAAATACACAGTAAGATAAATATGTGTCCTGGTTACTGTAAGATAATCTTTGAATTTAATGATGTTTTCAGTAAAATACTAAACTGTTATAAATAATCAAGATATCATAATTCAAAGTTTAGGAAATTAAGATAAGTAGATTAATCAATAAACAGCATATAAGTCAAATGCCTTACTTATCAAGTCATCTAAGCTAACTACCGAACAGGTGCTAGACACTTTGTATTAAGAAATTAGATATGAGTAAGTCAAAAAGTTTTGCTATAAAATAATAGAAATATCTTTTAAACACAAATATCAAAATGTGAAATTATTTTTCTTAACCGATCCTATATCTAAGCCTCTACATTTCTAATGGTAATATCTCCATTTCTGTAACCCTTCCCCACAAAATTCTGCACTCTTCAATTTACACCACATCAAAACTGCAATTTTGACATTCTTGAGGAACTTAAATTGTGCTCCTTTAAAATGTTCTTTGAGTTTGTAAAACAAAATAAATCTGAAGGAGTAAAATCCGGGCTTTAGGGTGACTGGGCTAAGGTTTCCCAATGAAACTTCATAGGATAGCCTTTGCTATATTAGAAGAATGAGCAGGTGCATTTTTCTGATGGAAAAAAAATTCCTCAGTGCAACTTTCCTGATATTTTTCTCAACAAAGCAGCTTTCCATTTTCTTAAAACTTCTTAATAAGCCCCATGATCATCTTATGCCCTTCAAGACAATATATTAAAATAACCCCTTTGAAATCTAACCGGAAAAAAAAAGTCACCATTAGCTTCTGAGCAGGAGACAATGTTTCAAATGAACCTGGTTTTAAAGGCACCCCACCAAGACAAGTATATTACAGAGATAATTTGTCTGAATTCACTGATTGCAGAAATATGTTTAAACACATTTTGTTTGGAGCAAATCTGTGTATATATGATCTAGAAACCTAGTAACAATACTTTTTGATTTACCCTAGTACAAGAACAAAGGATCTCTGGTAGTGTAGTGGTTATGAATCGGGCTGAGAATCTTAAGGTCAGCAGTTTGAAACTACCATCTGTTCTGTGGGAGAAAGATGAGGCTTTCTGCTCCCGTAAAGATTTACAGCCTTTGCAACCCTGTACAGGGTCACTATGAGTCAGAACCAACTCCACAACACATCACGACCACGAGTACAAATTAATTCTTGCCTACCTAAGTTTTAATGAAATAGACAACAAATTCTTTTTTTTTTTTTTTTTTAAGTAAAAAGGTGGCATCTGTTCGGAATTATTTTCTTTACCTAAACCTGATTACTTTATGTAATCTGTTACTTAAGTTTATATTCATGCAAGAAACAAGTCTTCAAATAGCTTAACTATATGCACTTATTCAATTTGTGCAATGAATAGCCAGCTTATATTATAATTATGTGTGAATTAAAATTTGAAATAGTTATCTGGAAACCTCAAATTGATAAGAAGACACTTTGGTATCAATTACCTATTTTAAATAAAAGTGAGATTTAAAAAAAATTTTTATTTTAGTTGATGCTACCTTTGCTTTGATTCTTCACCTCATGTTGTATAGATGTGTTTGTCCCTTAGGTATTGGCCAGGTTCTAGCATTTTCTTTTCTTTGAGGTTTTAAAGTTTTATTTTTAAACAGGAAAAATAATATTAACTTGGACAATTTATGCAGGGGATTAGGGGAAAAGACAAGTTATAATTTGAAGAAAGTACTTTAATTATCACTGATGGTAATTCAACTCTACTTATAGAGAAAACGGTCTGGTTAGACAGTCATAAAAATAAAACTCACAGAAATTAATATGCATGAAAATCAAGAATGCTATTTCTGAAAAAGGGCTATTTTTTAATATATCAAGTTATTTAGAGAAATATTCAAATTCATATCAGAAGGTTTTTTTAGTAACATTTTTTTAAAACTACATAATAAACTTAATTTTGTTAGTCTTTTTAAAAAATTTAGAAAAATGTTAAGTAGATATTTCGGCTAGTATGGTAGTCTTATACATTTAAAACACTAAAGCTTACATTCAAATTATATTGAAATCATTGGTGTATAAATAAATTAGAGAACTGTTCAGATTTCAGTAAGATAACTGACTACTTTTCAATAGTAAGGGATAAGCATTTTTATTACATGAATCTTAGCTGTCTTAAACCCTATGTTCTTTTGTTGAAACGGGTATTATTTCATGTCTGGGCTCATTTTTTAAAAGTCTATCAAAAACTTAAATTCCACTCAGATTACTCTTGATAGATCCAGAGAGAAACCATTTATTTATTTTGGCAGTGGTGATTGAAGACCATATTGTCAGAGAGACTCAGCTTTCCCTCAAGGTCAATTAGTTGAAATCTATAGGGAATTAAAATAGAGTCCAAATGGAGAGCTATAGATGATAGCCAATAGAAGAGCAGCTTAAATCAGCATTACTAGTGGTATAGGACAAACTGAGAAATTATTTTTTTTCTGTTTAACCAATTAAGTTAGGTTAAAAAGGAAAAAAAACCTTCAAATTATGTCTTATATACTATGATATGTATTTGTTATTTACATAATAATTTAGCAGAAAGTCTATCTCCTGGACAAAATTAATTAATTATATACACAGTTTTATAAAATACTGAATGTGACTTTTTAGTGTAAATATTTCATCATAGCTCTAATTTGGAAATTTATACCTATTTTACCTGTAATACTTTAAAGGTCCTTTACTTTTTATTCTTTCCTCTCATTTTTCTTTGTTCTAGGCTTTCAGATCCTTTTTCATATTTTTACCAAATGACAAATTTCTTCATGATCCTCATTATGTATTTGTAATGTTATCCCACCCAATGGCTGGTACAATGTATCTGATTCCAACACTTTATAAGGGAAACATACCATTGAATAAATAAGTAAATTTACAATTTTCTCATTTAATTAGAAACAATCATTTAGAAAATCTAAGTACTTTGGCACAGTGAAAAACTTCACAACAATTGTGAGAATGGTGCAGGACAGGGCAGTGTTGAGTTCTGTTGTGCATAAGGTTGCTGTGAGTGGGAACTGACTTGAAAACACCTAACAACAACTCCAAGTACTTATATGTGTCCTCATACTTTTAAATCACATTTAGAAGGAACATTAGGGCAATTTGTGGAGGTAAAATCCCTTCCTTTCGCATCACAGTACTGCCAATGCCTAGAATGGTGACCGACACTTAGTAGGTGCTCAACTGATATTTCTTTACTGATTTATTCAAATGAAGTAACATGTCTTATCAGATAGAGTTATAAACACATTATCATTGATGTCAAATAGTTGACGTAAAATTTCCAAGGTGGCAGAGCAATTTGGAAACAAAGTCTTGACAGACATTTTATTTAATCAATTATGTATTCTAAACTTAAAACAATGGACATACCCTTAAGCTACTTCAGGGGCAACAAGGTAGAAGCAATAGATAGAGAGCATAAAGAGACTTCTAATAGCTGTGTGATGGAGTTCAGGTGTGGCGCTGTGGGTTAATGTGCCGACTGCAAAGCTGTTTCAACTGCAAGTTGAGTGGTTCAAGTTCATCTGTCACTCCTTGGGAGCCCTACACAGGGTTGCTATGGGTCAGAACCCACTGGACAGCACTTCACAATAACAACAGCTGTGGGATGAGGTAGACAAAGGTTCCCAATGAGGACTTAATGAAGAGGAGACAGGTAAATCGCTGTGTAAAAAGAAGCCCCTAAAGCCTGAGCTAGTAGCTTGGATCACAAGTAACCACTGAATATCCTCTGCTAGGGGCTTGCTGGTAGTCGCAGAAAAGTACAATTGGAAGAAGACCACATCCACTTTAACTATTAAAATTTATGTAGAAGTATTCTATAAAGGTTCTGATTAATCCAGATGATTAAATTTAGTTCTTTCAGGGTAAGGACTTTGAGCAGAATAGTGTTTTTTGATTGTAGGAAAGAAAATTTGATGATGGAGTAGAGAAAGGGAGAGTTTTGAAAAAAAATTAAGGCATTTTACTCTGAGGTACTAATGGCATAAAGCAAAAAAAAAAAAAATCTGTCTAATGATTAAGAAAAAAGTCACTTAGTTGTTCAAGCACTGTGAGTCTGGAAAGCTGAGAAGTCAGCTTGGAGTGCTGGTTGGAGACGGCTATTTTATGTGCCATGTGATCACTTAAATTTTAGTTCAGTAGCATCTTACTTCAGCAAATGTCTGAATCCAATCAAGCGGGTCTTCTGAGAAGAAATATTTTCCTTAATCTATTTTAATTCAATGCAAAACTTAGCTATGAGTTATTCTAAAATAAAACAAGATTGCCCATGATTCTAACATGCTCAGTGTGTTTGGATTAGAAACAATCCAAGGTTTTTCTATTGCTATCGCACATGTCAGAAGTCCTGGGCCCATTCAGGTCTGTGGTTAACAGATATTTTACAATCAAAGGCATTTTCATTATCTGCCCCATTCACATTCTTTGTATGCATAAACTACCTCTAGTGCACTCAGTCAATTGCTGAGGTCTTTGCTAATGCTGACATTCCATTGTTATTCTCAGAATGTATTAAGCCACTTTTGAGCCAAGATATAAGTGCATTTCTAAGCATCATTAAGGTGCCTAGATACATGCATAGCTGGGTACCCAA
Source organism: Chrysochloris asiatica (assembly GCF_000296735.1). Classification (NCBI taxonomy): domain Eukaryota; kingdom Metazoa; phylum Chordata; class Mammalia; order Afrosoricida; family Chrysochloridae; genus Chrysochloris; species Chrysochloris asiatica. Next base: position 5,716,308 of record NW_006408693.1, read on the forward strand.
AGGTCAGGATAGAGCTTCATGAATATATCATTCTGTGTATAAAACAGAATCATGAAACAGGGATTAGCATCATTTCTGTCTATTACATTACCAACTACATGTGAAGAAATTAGTTAATATTATTAAGTGTGTACCCAGACTCCCCCTGTCAGGTGGAGAACTTGTCTTGTTTCACGGTAAAAATAATACAATAAGCATTTGAGAAAATTTGGTTGAAAATCTATTTTACTATCAAAGCTAACACAACATGAGAACACAGCAACTTTTCAGGAAAATGCACATTATCTTATAATGTGCATTTTTATAATATTAACTATATCATCATATCAGTAACATGCAGTATTATAGAGGGTAAATTGTAAATAGAAAGCAAAGCTTTCTCTTGGCTTTGGGGAAGAAATAGCACATTAAACAAGGTGCCCAATGATCACGTATTTTAAAATATATAGCACACCACCTGACAAGATTAAAGTAACCACAGCAGAGCTCTACATCACTACAATAACTTACTGGATGACAAAAATCTCCTTGCGTCTAAAGAAAAATGAAGAGTATCTGGAAGTAAAGATTCATTATTCATTTAGTATACAAACAAACTGTGTTCGATTTGATTGTTGGTATACGAACACAAGTATTACATATCTTAAACATAATTCTACTTGTAGGATGGTTCTTATATTCAAGATTAACTTATTTTTTGCTATTTCCTGCAAAGAATTTAAGTCAAGGACAAAAGCAAAATTAATTAACAGAACCCACTGAAGAATTAATTACAATTAAACTGTATACTACTCCATACAGGGTTACACATATATGTGTATGATTATATATTATTATTGAAGCTAATGTAAGAATTGCACTACTAAAGGTTTTCTAGTTTCTGTAAGTTTGTACCAACACTAAAATGCTCACACTTTTCCCCTTAAGTGGCTAGCGTATAATTAAATTCAAAAAAATCCTTTTAGAATTATTTTCAGTACAAAAGATGCTGATGATGGAGAAGGGCACCATGGGATCTAGTCTCTTTCAGGTACTTTAATTGATATCGCCTAAAATCCACCACACTTAGCGAAGTACACAAATATAGAGTTATTTTTATACCTCAGACCAAACCCACCTAGGCTAGCATCTTGGCTTTCCTGCTTACAACCTGCATGACCTTGGATAGTTACATGATCTTTCTAAGCATTCATTTTGTTATGCATAAAATGGGGAGAGAGTACCCACCATATAGGATGAAATGTTCTTCTTTTATATTTTTGTTTTGTAGACATGCAAATACGTACAGCACTAAAGGGAAATTTCTAGCTCAATTTAGCCAAAAGAAAGCAAAGAATTTGGAAGAAAACAATATATGGCTAAACCTTGATTCAAATCCACTGCTGGTGCTTTTAATTCATAGGGACCTTATAGGACAGAATAGAATTACCCCACGGCGCTTTCAAAGCTGTGATCTTTTGGGAAGCACACTGCCACATATTTCTTCCATGGATTGTCTGGTGAGTTCTAACTGCCAACCTTTCAGTTGATTAGAAAGGGCTTATGTTCATAGGGTGAATATAAAGAAAATGATCTCAATTATTTCTTGACTATACAAAAGCCTCAAGTTACACACAAAAAAATTATCTAACAGAAACTCTGATTCTTCACTTTAAGAATCCGTTGTCTGTCTCTCTAATCAGGCTTGTTTGCCTTTGAAGGCTTAGTTCTTCCAGCACCTAAATAATATTAGTGCTTTGCTGAAGGACTGCCCCTGAGCACACAGCTAACTACAGAACTATTAGTTACTATTTTGTCTCTAGTCTTATTGTCTAGTTTAGTAGTGACTTTCACAACATGAAAAATCTTGAACAAATAGCAAAGTTTAAAGTAGATCTCTGTAATAAAGAGCAAATATTCAAGCCCCTTGATTTATTATTTTAATGAATTTCTACAATAAATTCAGTAAAACAGTTATTATGTGCTGTTGGAATTCCAAATAATAGTGCTTACAACCATAAATATCAGAATAATAACAAACAAGGAAAAGTCTTTAGCAAGTATAGAAACAAAAGTTTCAAATTTTGCTATTATTATGAATAATATATATCACTTTCCTTTGTGTGAAAATAAATAACAGACATTTGAAAGGCACATCTACATGCTTTTAGTAGGGAAAATATGAAAAGTAGGAAAATAAATACTAAGGAGTCAAAGTTTAAACAAGAATGCCTTGCATATAAACATGTTGCATAAACTTTGCCCTCCTTTTCCATTATCTGAAACTTTACTACAGCTGTTGTGGAAGTCATTGTAAAAAGTCCATATACAGCTTTTTGATGTTAGTTATGTTCAGAAGTGGAAGAATAGACAAGTTGTGAAAACAGACAGAGTTTAGAAGTATGGTCTGACTAGAATGGAAACCTCCTTGATATTAAAATGAAACAAAATACCTATAATAGCTGTTTTTGTTGTTTTTGCTGTTTAAACTTTTTATTGTGATTTAGGTGAAGCTTTAGAGAGCAAATTAGTTTTCCATTCAACAATCCATACACATTTTGTTTCATGACATTGATTGCAATCCCCACAATATTACAGCATCCTTCCCTCTTCTTTCCTTCGTTTATCATTTCCATTAATCCTTCTTTCCTATCCCTTCCTGCATTCTGATGTTTAACCCTGGGCAAATACTGCCTTGTTGATCTCATATAGTTGATTATCCTAAGAAGTGAGTACCCCCTGAGTGTTCTTATTTACCTTAAAGACCTGTGTACTATTTGACTGAAAGCTGAACTACAGGAATGAGTTCAGTTTCAAGTTTGAAGGGTGACTAGTGGCTGAAGTCTCAGGGTTTCCACCCATTTCTATCAGACCAGTAAGCTTGGTCTATAATTTTGGAATTTTGTTCCAGAGGTTTCTCCTGCTCTATCCAGGACCTTCTATTGTGATCCCTTTCAGAGTGGTTGGTAGTGATAGCTGGTCTCAGGATCCTGCAGGCTGAGGTTGGATTAATTGCTTACATGTGTCAGAATTTCTTCTTCTTTGGTTTTTGGTTTATTTCAGATTAATACTTGCACCTTAGATGGCTGCTTACCAGCTCTTAATACCCCAGTTGCTACTTACCGCAGAAGGATGTAGAACATTGATTTCTGTGGATTATATTACATTAATTGGTATCGATGGTCCTTGAAACTATGATCCTAAGCCCTCACCTCTTTTTTAAAAATTGTGTTGTATCTCCCAAAGATCTACTTTTTAAGGACTTTGTGTGTGATGGTGGTGGTAGAGTTGTTGTATTTGTTAGGTGCTATTGAGTCAGTATTGACTCATAACAATCTATGTACAACAGAACAAAACACTGCTGGGTCCTACACCAACCTCATAATTGTTGTTACGCTTGAGCCCATTGCTGCTGCCACTGTGCCAGTCCATCTTGTTAGGGGTCTTCTTCACTTACCCTCCACTTTGTCAAGCATGATGTCCTTCTCCGGAACTGGTCCCTCCTAATAATATGTCCAAAGTATGAGAGATGAAGTCTAGACATCCTGGCTTATAAGGAGCATTCTGGATGTACTTCTTCAACACAGATTTGTTTGGCATTTTGGCAGTCTGTGGTACTCTTAATATTCTCCTCCAACACCATAACTCAAATGCATCAATTCTTCTATGGTCTTCTTTATTCATTGTCCAACTTTCACATGCATGTGAGATGACTGAAAATACCATGGCTTGGGACAGGCACACCTTAGTCCTCAAACTTATATCTTTGCTTTTGAACACTTTAAAAAGGTGTTATGCAAGAGATTTTGTCCAAAGCAATGTGTACTTTGAATTCTTGTCTGCTGCTTCCTTGAGTGTTGATGGTTGATCCAAGCAAAATGAAGTCTTTGACAACTTCGATCTTTTCTCCATTTATCTAGATGTTGTTTATTGGTCGAGTGCTGAGGATTTTTGTTTTCTTCATCTTGAGGTACAACCCATATCGAAGGCTGTGGTCTTTGATCTTCATCAGTAAGTATTTTATGTCCTCTTCACTTTCAGCAAGTAAGGTCATATCATCTGCATATCAGCTTCTTGAATTATTTGTTCAGCATACACATTGAATAAGTATGGTGAAAGAATACAACCCTAGTGAACAGCTTTCCTAAATTTAAGCCATTCAGTATTCTATGTTCTGTTTCAACCAACAATTGGTCTATGTACAGGTTCCTCATGAGTAAAATTAAGTGCTCTGAATCACTCATTCTTCTCAATGTTTTCCATAGCTTGTCATGATCCACACAATCAAAAGCCTTTGTGTAGTTAGTAAAGCACAGGTAAGCATCTTTCTGGTATTTTCTGTTTTCAACTAAGATACATCGGACGTCAGCAAGGATATCCTTCTGTCCATGTCCTTGTCTAAATCTGGCTTGAACCTCTAGCAGTTCCCTGTCAATGTACTGCTGTAGCCATTTTAAAAATACATTAGCAAAATTTTACATGTATGTGATATTAATGATATTATCCTATGATTTTTATATTCCACTGGGTCATCTCTCTTTAGAATGGGCACACATATGGATCCCTACCAGTCAGTTGGCCAGGTAGCTGTCTTTCTCTGACCCTCCACCTTAACAAACATGACATCCTTCTCCAGCGACTGGTCCCTCCTGACAATATGTCCAAAGTATGAGAGATGAAGTTTGGCCATCTTGGCCTCCAGTGAGTACTTTGGTTGCACTTCTTCCAAAACGGATCTATTGGTTCTTTTGGCAGCCCATGGCACTTTCAGTATTCTCCTCCAACACCATAACTCAAAGGCATCAATTCT
>NW_006408693.1:5721196-5748666 GCF_000296735.1 Chrysochloris asiatica
ACCCACAGAGGTAGAACTGAGCACCTTCAGGTTGAGGCTTCTAGCAAAGTGGAGTGCCCTTTAGACATTTATCAGCAGTGCCAAAAGTGGTCCGCAACATTGCTGGAGCAGCGCAGAAGCTAACAGGCCCACAGCTGAGAGGCCAAGGACCAGAAAGAGGACTGCTTGTGGGCCTGGCTGGTAAGAGGCTGTCCTGACTGAAAGAAATGTGCCCTGAACATTTCTAATCCTGAATTGTAACCTGTTGACTTTCAAAATAAACCCGTGACTGTGAGTATGCTGTCTGAGTTCTGTGTCACCACTGCAATGGATTACCCACCCCAGCAGAGGAGAGAGGGCTGTGGGACGGATGGCGGGTGGTAGATTTAGTAACACCTCAGCCTCATAGGGATTGACTTTGTGCTGATTCTCCCTCCCCTTGTGAAGTTCTTGTTGTTATTGTTTAAGTGCCATTGAGTCGGTTCTGACCCATAGCAAGCCTATATAGGGTTTCCGAGGAGCAGCTGGTGAGCTTGAACTGCCAACCTTGCAGTTCAAACAGCTTTGTAGTCTGGTGCATTAACCCACAACACCACACCAGGACTCCTATGAAGTTGTTGTTGTTGTTGTTAGATGCCATCGAGTCGATACTGACTCATAGAGACCTTATGCACAGCAGAACAAAACACTGCTCAATCCTGGGCCAAGCTCACCATTGTTGCCATGCTTGAGACCATCGATGCTGCCACTTGGCCAATCCATCTCTTTGGGGTCTTCCTCTTTTTGTCTGATCCTCCACCTTACCAAACATGATAACCTTCTCCAGCGACTGCTCCCTCCTGACAATATGTCCAAAGTATGAGAGACGAAGTTTGGCCATCTTGGCCTCTAAGGAACACTCTGGCTGCACTTCTTCCAAACTGGATCTATTGGTTCTTTTGGCAGCCCATGGCACTTTCAGTATTCTCCTCCAACACCATAACTCAAAGGCATCAATTCTTCTACAGTCTTCCTTATTCACTGCCCAGCTTTCACATCCATATGAGGTTATTGAAAACACCATGGCTTGGGTCAGGCGCACCTTAGTCCTCAAGCTGACATCTTTGCTCTTCAACACTTTAAAAAGGTCTTGTACAACAGATTTGCTTAATGCAATAAGTCATTTGATCTCTTGACTGCTGCTTCCATGAGTGTTGATAGCTGATCCAAGAAGAATGAAGTCCTTGACAACCTCATATGCATGTAAAAGCTGGACAGTGAATAAGGAAGACTGTAGAAAAATTGATGCATTTGAGTTATGTTGATTCTGTAAACTCATCTGAAACCTATTCACAATGGGTAACCCTGCTGGTATTTAAAATACTGGTGACATAGCTTCCAACATCACAGCAAGATGCAAGCCACCACAGTACAGCAAATTGACAGATGAGTGGTGATAGAGTTAGTGGTGTACAAATATAATGAGTAATCTACAAATATAATAAGGTCTTAGAAGTTCACATTTTGATATGAACAGATAATACAAAATTGTTCAAACAACTGAAATTAATTGCACTGAGAGATTTAAACTTTCTTCTTAATAGAGAAAAGGACTAAGATCCTGGGCCTGTAAAGAGAATACAAGAAATTGATAAAGGATTACATAAGTATGGCATTGTGGCTAATGCTATGAACTGCAAGGTAGGTGGTTCAAGTTCACCAGCAGCTCCTCGGTAACCCTATACAGGGTCACTATGAGTGGTAACAGACTTGACAGCACTGATCAACAACAGTAACAACAAAGAGAGTTGGGAAGATACTACCGAAATTTACTTGGTTCACAAGTGGGAAAGGAGAAGAAACTCTTCATTTTACTATGCAGAAATTATATTTCTAGGACTGAGAATATAGATTTGTAGTATTTATGCTATTTTGTACCTACAATACAGTTTAACTTGCCTTTGGTTGGTTACCCTGGGAATTCATTGACTACTGTATATAACGTTTTTATGCGAAAAATGATTTACATTTATGAGTACTAAATATTCATGGGAATATTCAACCATCTAAAATATGTCTTTGGAGCACTATCTGTTTGTACACGGGAGCAGTCCTTATTACAATAAAAAGAAAGATAAACATCTACATGTTCAAGAAATAAGTATTCATATCCAAAAAACCAAATTTCTATACATTTTAATTATGACACTAATTTTTATTCTGTAGCACTGAAATGGACCTTGCTTATCATATGACACTTCCCTCTACAGCAGGTATTAGATATTCTTAGACAACCTGGAAATAAACCTGTAATGTTAATCAATTCAGTAAAGACCAACTTAGGTAAATGAGTAATTCCTTTAAGATCCAAGTAATTTTGGCATCATGCATTTAAAAAATAAATCAATTATATTTTTAAAAATTTCAAAAGAGCTATGCAAGCAATTTTTAACAATTGTTATGTGCTTATAAACATCACAAATTTGATCATATAATAATATAAAAGTGGTAAGACAGCCTGGTGATAGATTTTACTAAGAACAGAATAAAATATCTTAATAGATAGATGTTTAAAAATATACCAACATCTTAAAGAACTTATGTTTTAATGGGATTAAGATGATTTATTCTTCAAAATTCAGTATTGCATCATTTCTAACATATACCAATGTCTCTCTCTTTTACTATGTGTTGCTTTACTTTTTCTTCTAAAGATAATTTTTTCCTTATATTTTATTTTCAAATTTTAGGCAATTTTTAAAAGGAAGAAAACAGTGCACAATTTAGACATACACTGTCATTTTATACTGACAGAAAGCTATAAGAAACAATTTTGTGAAAATGATATAAACAATTAGCATCAGGTAGCTAAAATGGAATGAATTTAAACTTGCTATTAAACATGTAGATACTTCTGGGTAATTTGATGTAAAAAACTACCACATGTAATGAATTATTAAGCATAATTTTAACAATTTAATGCAAAAATATTAGTCTCAGGAAAAAGAACGTAATAAAGAGCACAATACATGAAGCTCATATTGAACTCGAAATATAAAGAAGATGAAGTGATTCTGTGAACACCAGTGAGAAGTGTGCAGAAGACGGAGGTCACCCTTTGAAAGAAGATCTCTATGACCTGTGTAAATAGGAGCCCCACAAACACTTCCAACAAGCATAGGTCAGAATAGGGTCATGACTTCTGGCTCTCTGGACCACTGTTTGACCAGAGAAGTGTGCTCACCGCGTTAATCTCTCATCGTTCAGTTCCAGGTCTGCCACTGTGATGAACTGATCCAGCTTGAATTTAGTGTCAATAATTTCTGCATCCCGAGGAGAGTATGTGCCCCCTTCTTTCTGCTTCTGACGAATTCTAAAACAAGTACAGTAAATCCAAGATGGTAATGTCATAGAAAGCATATGAACTCAGAGTTACTATAAGTATTTTCTTTCTTTCCTTCCTCCCTTTATACCTTTCATTTTCCCTTCCTTTCTCCTGCCTTCTTTGCTGTCTTTCTTCTACTCTCCTTCCTTTCTTTCATCTTTCTTTCTATCTCACTTAACTAAAGACATTTATTCAAATTTTATGTTGGATTCACTTCTCTGAATATGTTGCAAATTTACAACAGCCTGATTTAGTTTTCCAGTTTTAACTTCATAGAGTTTATGTAACTACATTTCTAACATGCTATTTTTTGGAAGTAAGAAATTTTTTGAAAATCTGTTGATCAAAGCCTGAGTCATAGAAACCTTTAAAGTACAGAGCAATATAGATTCCCCCTTCCTTCTATCAAGCTCTCTCACAAATTATTACAAAAGAAAAATAAACTGAAAATGGCAATAGCTCAGAGCTCTTAACACCAATGAAAGATCTGCATGCACAGAGGTGAAGTGTTCTTCTGCTAACAGAGAGGTTCAGTTGTTAGAACCCACCATAAACTCCACAGGATAAAGACATGGCAGTCTGTTCCTATAAAGAATACAGCCTTAGAAATACTATGGGTTGATGCTACTCTGTCCAGGGTTGTTATAAACAACAACCACTTTGATAGCAAATATTTGGTTGTGGCATTGTATATTAATGCCAACGCTAAACCTATAATGCTCTATTGTTATTACATACAAAAACTATTTCTACACACAGGATAACATTAAAAACTTTTTTTTTTAATTGCCTCAATGCAATTTTCTAACCTTATCATGAAATGTGTGCTTTCTTTATTTATCATCAGAAAGCTCAGGTTTTTTAAAAAAAGTCACATGACTAGCAAATAATACGGCTTAGAGCCAAGTAAAAAATATTTTAATTTAAGAATTTATATACTTGCTCTAGCTATGGTAGCGTAGTGGTTATGAATCGGGCTGCAAACCTCAAGGTCAGCAGTTTGAAACTACCAGCTGTTCCACAGGAGAAAGATGAGGCTTTATGCTCTTGTAAAGATTTACAGCCTCTGAAACCCTGTACAGGGTCGCTATGAGTCGGAAGCCACTCCACAGCACACAACAACAACAATACTTGTTACACTATGGTATCATACAGTAGGGTCTCTAAATTCAGAGATTATCTTAAGAATTGATTTGTAGCATTGGACACTCATCACCAAAGAGCAGATGAACTGTCAGATGACATCAAAACATCATACCTAAGTAGAACAAAAAGTCATTAAAATGACAGGAAAGAAAGGCAAGACCAAAAGAAACTCTGAAACTTACTTGCACTACAACTTAGAGAAGCGAAAGTAACTAGAAGAAATGATCAAGTAAAAGAGCTGAATAGGAAATTTCAAAGAGCAGTTTGGGAGGACAAAACACTATGCTTTGAGAAAACAACAAAGTTTGAGAGGCAAAATATTATACATTGAAAAAATGAAGCATTATAAAATAATGATGTATTATGATATAACACGTTATAATACTAAGCATTATAAAGTATTACAATGAAATGTGCAAAGATCCAAAAGAGAAAAACATTTGTCATTTTTTTTTTGGCATTTTTCAAATTGAAAGAACCAAAGGAAATATTCAAGCCTTTAGTTTCACTATGAAGGAGCAAATATTGACAAAATATTGACAAAATATTGGCAAAATATTAAATGATGCAGGAAGCATCAAAAGAAGATAGAAGGAATATACAAAGTCACTGTACCAAATAGAATTGGTTGATGCTCAACTACCAACTGACTTGATGGCACTTAACAACAACATTGTACAGTATATTACAAACTAATACTTAGTTATTCTTTCATATTTCAAGCATTTACTATTTATTATTAATTAGATATTTAGGATGACATAGAAAATACGTTTTCTCAAGCTCATTCCTATATGGTTGAAAGGCAGGACTTCAATGTAGAAAGCCCATTAAAAATGAAAAAGATTCAATTTACAACTCACAAGACAGTACCAAATTAGTTGCAAATTAAATTATATATGAAATTACAACTCTGAGTATGTGTTGTTGTTAGACTTTCTAGTCTATGCCAGCTGATAATGACTCTATTTACAACAGAACAAAATACTGACCAGCCCTAAGCCTTCTCATTCTTATAATAATTCCTATGGTTGAGCTCACTGTTGCCACTCTTGTGTCAATCCATCTCACTGCATTTCTTTCTCTTCGCTTAGCCTCTTCTTTACCAAGCATGATGCCCTTCTCCAGGGAATGGTCATCCTGACAATATGCACAAAACATGAGAGACAAAGTCTTGCCATCCTCACTTCTATGGAGTATTCTAGCTGCACTTCTCTCAAAACAGATTTGTTTGTCTTCAGGCAATCCAGGGTACATTTAATATTCTCCAACACTATAATTCAAATGCATTTATTCTTAGTCATTGTCCAACTGTCACATGCATATAAGGTGATTGAAAACATCATGGTTTGTGTCAGGTACACCTTAGTCCTCAAACTGATATCTTTGCTCTTTAACACTTTTTCTAAAGCAGATTTTCCTAATGCCATCTGTCATTTGATTTCTTGACTGCTGCTTCCATGAGTGTTGACAGTTGATCCAAGTAAAATAAAGTCTTTAACAACTCCAATCTTTACTGCATTTATCATGATGTTATTCATTGGTCCCATTGTGAGACTTTTGGTTTTCTTTATATTGAGGTGCAGTCCATACTTAAGACTGTAGTCTTAGATCTTCATCAGTATTTCAAGCCCTCTTTGCTTCCAGCAAGCAAGCCTATATCATCTGAATATCATGTTGTTAATGAGTCTTCCCTTAATCCTGATGCTGTGTTTTTCTTCATAGGCTCCAATTTCTCAGCATACAGATTGAATAGATATAGTGAAAAGATATAACCCTGGTGCACATCTTCCATGATTTTAAACCACTTAGTATCCCTGTGTTCTATTTGAATGACTATCTCTTGGTCTATATAAGGTTCCTCATGAGCACAATCATGTGTTCTGGAATAATCATTCTTTGCAATGTTATCCATAACTTGTCATGATCCACATAGTTGAAAGACTTTGCAGAGTCAATAAAGCATAAGTAGACTACTTTCTAGGATTCTATGCTTTCAGCCAAGATCTATCTGATGTCAGCAATAATAACCCTCATTCCACGTCCTCTTCTGAATCCAGCCTGAGTTTCTGGCAGTTCATTGCGATGTACTGTTGCAACCATTTTTGAATTTTCTTCAGCAAAATTGGGATGGGCACAAATATGGAGCTCTTCCAATAGGTTGGCCATGTAGTTATCTTCCAAATTGCTTGGCACTGATGGGTGAGCATCACCAGTACTGCATCAGTTCATTTTGTTGAACGATTTTAATATGTATTCTGTCCGTTCCTGGAGCTTTGACTTTTGCTAATGCTTTCAGTGCATCTTGAACTTCTTCTTTCAGTATTATTGGTTACTGATCATATGTTATCTCTTCAAATGGTTGAGCATAGAAAAATTATTTTTGGTACAGTGAACTCTGCACATATTTTTTCATCTTCTTTTGATGCTGTGTGCATCATTCATTATTTTGTCCACGTTGTTCATGTTGTTATATGCTGTCGAGTTGGTTCCGACCCATAGTGACTTTGTAGAGGGCTTCCAAGGAGCAGATAGTGAGCTTGAACTGTCCACCTTGTGGTTCAAACTGACATTGTAGTCCAGTGCATTAACCCACAACAACACACCAGGACTCTGCATATCCATCCTGCAACCTGACGCTTGACTTTGCCTTCTTTTAGTTTTTGGAATGCTGAGCATGTACTTCCCTTTTGGTTCAAACTCCAGGTCTTTGTATATTTCATTATAATGCTTACCCATAGATTAGTCCCGGGATTCTTCTTTTTATTTATTATTATTTGATGTCCTTTTCCTCTCCCTCCATCTAGAGGGAGTAGCTGCTTTATTTCATTTCCTACTTCTCAATCTCATAGAGTTCTCTTTTACCTTCTTTAGTAGCTATTCATTTGTACTTGTTAACAGTTTTTTATAAGGAAATTTTCACATATGAATAACTGTCTGGTTTCTATCTTCTGTTTGAATTCTGACTAACATTATGTCTATAAAGCATTCAAAAAAACATAATCATAAATAAATCTTACCTGGCAAATGCAAAAATTGCTGTTCCAAGAAGAATTAATGAAAGTATACACAAAGTGACTGAAAGAATTATTTCTACAGTTCTTTCTGAAAGTCCTTCACCTGGAGCAGAAGACAAATTACATTATCATTAAATATTGTTATGCACTATTACCTTGAAGATCAAAATAAAAAAACATATATTTTTTTTAGCATGTTGCTCTAGAGTGCTAATAAAATATACCAATGTGCTTGTTCTTTGTCTTCTTCTAGGTATCCTAACTTTGTTTCTAAATCCTTTGTCTTCTTTTTTTCTATTTACACTCAATACCTTGGGGAGGACAGTGAGTTTGCTTTTGTTTTTGTTTTGTTTTTTTGTCAAATCTTTTATTGTGAATTTAGTGATAGTTTACATGGCAGAACACTGGTTTTGCACTCAACGAATTTCAATTTCATTTTCTTTCATTGCAATGATTACAATCCCCACAGTGTGGCATCGGTCAACAGTAGTTGACCCCATTCCCTCTATCCCTCTATTTTTTAAGTATTTATTATGAATTGAGTGATAGTTTACATTGGAGAACATCAGTTTTACACTCATCATTTCATTGCAATGATTACAATCGCCTCCATGCATCATTATTCAACAATATTTGCTTCTATTCCCTCTGTTTTTTTGTTCATTTGTTTATTTGTTTTGGGTGGGGAAGGTGTACACAAAAACACTCAGAAATATATAATCATTTAAACAACCCAAGGGCACATTCTGCAAGCCTGCCTCCTGGCCACCAACACACAGCCTTTCTCCTTCCATGAGACTAGAGTCCTTAGCTGCTCTATCTCTCCACGTTATCAACTCTGCCTCCATCTATAGTGTCCCTGCTTCACTAGTGCTCTTCTCCCTTGAGGGTCCTAGGGTCCTCTGTTCCTGGACTGTAAGATTAACTACCTCCCCCTTTTTTAAAAAAAACAAAACTTCTACCTTAACAGTTGTGACAGTCACAATTAGTCATGATAACAATTACTCACTATTGAATCATAAGAATCATATCCCCATCTCCTTTCACTAGACCCATATATACAAGATGAAAACTATTCAGTGGAGATTCTGCCTTCCCCTGTACACTCTGAAACTAAACTCCCTCTTTAAAACTTGTAAGCCAGTCACTTCATGCCTTTATAGTCCCCTCATTTTAGGTAGTCAATCTCTAAGTTGCCATCTCTATCAACCCTGTATACATAGGGGATAGGATTGATAATTGATGTGAAGACTCTTTTCACCTCAGTTGATATTTTGAGCTACTAAATCCATAAATATAGATTAAATTCATCAAATTGTAGCAATTTACACTTATTTCCTTTATCAAAAATTGTTGTTGTTGTTGCTTTTATCTTCCTTTAGTCAAGTTCTGATCATCAAGCCATTGAGGCTAGGTCAAATGGGTACTGTCTACAAGTTTGGACATTCTTGTGTTTCTCCCCTTCACTTCATATCAGCTGGATGTTTCACTCTTAGCTCTTGCCTTCCATGGCTATGTCCTTGTCCAAGGGCTCAGGAGTCCCCAGGTCTCCCCATATTTTGGATCAACTATCCTTTCATCTTCCCCCTCTCATCTCCAGGTCGATGCGAGTCTATGGAATGTGGTCTAACTCAGACCATTTCTTCATTGCTGCCTTTCTCCCTCTTCCGTTTACCAGTAGAACAACATGGTCACCAGCAAGCTTACATGCCTGTTCATGTATTCCCTTTGAGTTTCAGTCTTGGACAAGGGTTTGTCCTGAAGGGACTTGATTCCTTGCCTTGATGGCTCCCTGGCTAACAACTTGCTTGTTCTTATACTAGCCAATCAGACTGCCATTCTTGTTTCAGATTTTTCCTGTTGGTCTTTCATTCAAGAAGCATCTTCTGTTCTCTAGATATTCCAGGCTGGTCTGCTTGTCCTTTCAAGTGAGAATGTCCCACCTCAGAAGGTTCTGGATGGGACTCAGAATTCCACCTAAGGTCCTATACACTACAAAGTCTCCTCAAAAAGTCTTATTTCACTGGGCAAGTCTAGAGCCCCTTTTAGGTATTCCAATCAGTTATAGGCTGAAGATGGGCTTACAAGCTTTCTGTAATCACATTTCCCAATATTTCTTTATATTCATAAGACAGGCAAATAACTTAGCATTCTTTCCCCTCTTTTACCCATTCAGACTATGCTTTGATCACTGTATCACAGAGCGCTGTTTTCCAAGATTGAGCATACATCACTATGTACCTCGTATTTAGCCCATATGAATCTGCCTCAGTGTTCCCCTATCTATCTTGTTCTTCCATCCCCTTTCCCCTTCTTGTGTATTGCCCTTCCCAACACCCAAACTGTGTTGTGTCTATCCCCTACCCTGGAGCAAATTTAGTTTTAATTATCATTTATATAATGATGTCTACTTCATTTGCATCTATCATACTCCAGAAAGATATGCTAGTTATCCATATACCTACTGCTATTGTTAAGTTCTGACGGATAGTATCCCTTTATAGAATTTATGAGATGGTGAATCTTTATAGAAGCAGGAAACCTCATCTTTTTCCCATAAAGCAGCTTGTGGCTTTCAACTGCTGACCTTGAGATTAGCATTTCAGTGTTTATTCTACAGACCCATCAGCATCCCCACTTGCCTACTAGATGTATTTATTTTAAAATCTAATTAAAATTTGGATATCAATATATTGAGCTTGAACTCCTATGCTTTCCTCATTTTAATTGCATAGTTCTATCTTTTAATAGCTGACAAATCCATTGTCCCAATTTCTCATTGTCCAGAAACTTGGAGTCATACCTGACTGTCTCTTTCTCTCACAGATCACATTCATATTCTGTGAGGAAATCCATTGATACTACTTTGAAAATGTATATACTTGCATGTGGCACTATAGGATAAGTATTGGAATGCTAACCACAGGTTGGCTGTTCAAACCCACTAACCTCTCCTTAGAAACACTATACAGGGTCAGTATATTAAGTGCTGTGGAGTTGGAAATGACTCCATGGCACTTAACAACAACAAAAACAAAACTAGGAACTTGTCAAGAAATGCCAGCTTAGCAGTAGGGAACAAAATGAATGTGGCACATATTTTTGTGCCACAAAGCTAGAAAGCCATCAAAGATGACTGTCATGAAAAGAATGAAGGATTATTTGAAGGGGTTTCTACAGGCCAAAAAGAGACCAACTTAAGTAATATAATGAATATAAATAGAAACTATTGAAACATGTTGAATATAGAAAAAATCCATGACTTCTAATGTTACTCAATTAAAAAATAGAGAATAAACAAAAATAATATTCATGTATAGACATTGGTTATCACTCCTACTCTGAAACCCTGTAAGTAAAGGAGAAAATTAAGCATTTTCCTTGGATTTCTCATATAAATTTTATTTTTAAATAAAGATAAATCACTAGTGAATTAGATGTAACTTTATTAGAGAAAAAATCTTGTAAATAAGTATGGAAATGATAGCAAAAAAGCCCCACTTTGTATCTCTAGTGAAATAATTGTTTCAGGTAACAATACCAAATGCAATGGGAAATGATTAGAAGAAAGATTGATAGTGAATTGAATATTTATGTGATGTCAAAATATTACCCACATATTATTTGCAGCTGTAAAGAATGAAAACAACTCTCCAGTGAAGGATTGCTAACATATTACCTAATGATCAACTGGACACCAATAAAGAAAACCAGATACTGTACAGCTCTTGAAAAGAGATGTTTTGATCTAGGCAACAACACCTATAAAGTACTCTTGCCAAAAGTATTGATTGTGAAGATGTAAGCCTTTAGATTTTATTTCTAATTTACAAGAAAATGGGAAAAGCAACCAATTCCACTCATAGTATTCCAGAACATAGAAAAGGAAGGAAAACTCTCAAATATATTTTCTGAAATAATCATAACCCTCATACCAAAACCAGGCAAAGGCATCACCAAAAAAAGGAAATGATAGACTGATATCCCTCATGAACATATATGCAAAAATTCTCAACAAAATATTAACCAATAGAATTCAATGACATATTGAAAAATAATGCAACATGGCCAAGTGGGAGTCATATCAGGGATGCAAGGATGATTCACAATTAGAAAAGCAATCAAGGTAATACACCACATAAATAAAACAAAGGAAAAATACCACAGGAATGTATCAATTGATGCAGAAAAGATATTTGACAAAATCCAACCGCCAGTACTGATAAAAACAAACAAAACACGTATTGAGATTGGAAAAGAAGGGAAATCCCTCATTATAATTAAGAGCATGTATTCAAATCTAACAGCCAACATTACTCTCAACAGAGAAAAACTGAAAGAATTTCCTTCGTGGACTGGAAATAATCAAAGATGCCCTTTATGACTCTGTTGTTGTTGTTATCGTGTGCCTTTGTGTTGGTTCTGATCCATAGCGACCTTGCATAGAGTTTCCAAGCAGTGGCTGGTGAGCTTGAACCTCCGACCTTGTGGTTCAAACTGACATTACAGTCCAGTGCATTAACCCACAGCTCCATACCAGGACTGCTTTATCACTACACTTACATAATATTGTGTTAGAAGCCTTAGTCAAAGATATAAGGCAAGAAAAGGAAATTAAAGGCCTCTAAATTGGCAAAGAAGAAGTAAAATGCTCTCTATTCTCAGATGATATCCTATACATAGAAAATCATTAGAACTCATTGAAAGATTCAGCAAAGTGGTAGGGTACAAGATCAATACAGAAAAATCAATTGGATTCCTCTACACTAATAAAGATAGCTCTGAAAAGGAAATCAGAAAAACAATACCTTTTACAATGTTGCTGTTGTTATGTGCCATGGAGTCGGTTCCGACCCATAGCGACCTTGTACAGGGTTTCCGAGGCTGTAAATCTTTACTGGAGCAGAAAACCTCATCTTTCTTCTGCAGAACAGCTGGTAGTTTCAAACTGCTGACCTTAAGGTTCACAGCTCGATTCGTAACCACTACGCTACCAGAGCACCATTTACAATAGCCACCCCCAAAATGAATTACTTTAGAATAAATCTAACCAGAGAAACAAAAGACCTAAACAAAGAAAATGACTAAATAGTAATACAAAAAACAAAAGAGACTTACGAAAAGGGAAGAGCATATCATGCTCAAGGATAGGAAGACTCAACATTGTGAAAATGTCAACAGTACCCAAAGAAATCAAGGAACTCTGGTAGCATAGTGGTTATGAGTCAGACTGACCTCTAGGTCAGCAGTTCAAAACTACCAGCCATTCCATGGGAGAAAGATGAGGCTTTCTGCTCCCGGAAAGATTTATAACCTCAAAACCTCAAAAAAACAAAGAAGAAGAAGAAAAAAATAGCACTGTCACTTTGAGTCTAAAACAACTCCATGGCACACCACCACCACCACCACAGGGATAAACAAATCATTACTTAAGAAGAACAAAGTTGGAAGTCTCACATTCCCTGATCTCAAAATCTGTTACATAGCTACAGTGGTCAACACAGCCTGGTCCTGGTTCAGCAGTATGGAATTGAGAACCCAGAAGTTAATTCATCTACATATAGTCAGATATTAAATGGGGAAGAGATAGTCTCTTCAATAAATGGTGCTGGCAAAACTGGAAATTCATTTGCATTAGAATGAAACAAGCACCATATAAAAAACAAACTCAATGTAGATTAAAGACATAAATGTAAAACCTAGGACTACAATGGTCATCAATGAAAAAATTGGGACAAACTTTGGAGCTCTAATACATGGCACAAATATACTGTCAAGCCTTACTGAAAACACACAAACAGTAGAAGACAAAATAGATAACTGGGACCTCCTGAAAATAAAACACTGAAGTGCATCAAAAGATTTTGCCAAAAGAGTAAAAAGACAGCCCAGAGAATGGGATTTTTTTTTTTTTTTTGAAATGACATATGAGGTAAGGGACTAACCTCCAAATTTTATAGAACACTACAACACTCAAAGTGTCATTGAGGTGATTGGTTTGAACTGCTGACCTTGTGGTACACAGTCCAGTGCTGATCCTACAACACCACACCAGGAGTCCATTCGTTAGCCGTTAGAGAGATACAAATCCAAGCAATGCAATAGCATCTCACCCCAGCATGAATAGTAAAACAAAACAAAACAAAAGCAGAATAAACAAATTCTGGTGAGGCTGTGGAAAGATTGGGACCCTCCTACATTGCTAGTGGGACTGCAAAATATTTCAACCACTGTGAAAAATAATGTTGTGCTTCTAGGAAAGTTGGAAATAGAAATGCCATTGACCCAGAAATCCCTCTATATGTTATATATACACAAGACATAAGAGCCAGGACATGCATAGATATATGCACAATGATGTTCATTGAAGCACTATTCACATGAGCAAAAATGATGGAGACAGTCTAAATGACATCAATGGAGGAATGGATAAACAAATGTTGGTACATACACACAATGGAAGTCTATGCAATGGTAAAGCAAAACAATGAATCTGCAAAACACCTCATAACATGGATGAACCTGGAAGACATATGTTGAGTTAGTCAATCACAAAAAGATAAATGTTGTATGAGATTACTATTGTAAAAACCCACGAAAAGATTTTCATGGGAAAATAAACATTCCTTGCTCGTTACCAAGAGTGGGAAGGAAAGGAGAGTACTTCACTAAGTAAAGTGCTGACATATGTTAACTCAGGCAATAAGGAGGGTTATATACAAGAAGAGGGAGATTGTCAGAAGAATGATGAAGACAGGTGAAGACACAGGGAGGTATGCAAGGGCTAAAGGGGATAGAGGTGAATAGTGTTACATACACAACCTTGGAACAACAGTCTTCTGTGGGTAGATAAATGGATAGATACACAGGCTGAATGTACATGGGAAGAAGAGAGGAAATATACCCACAAAAATCTATAAGGGTTTGAAAGAAGATATTTGAGCATAATATTTAACTTTACTGCAAACATAACTATGAATGTGGTGGAATATACAGTGGGCCAAAAGATGAAAATTTCTTAGGTATTATTAAACATCGTAAGGCAATGAGTTGCTTGATCTAGAGGATCAGGACCATAGTCTCAGGGGACACCTCGGTCAATTGGCACAACATAATCAACTCACTGCCTGATCTTGTGCCAATCTCACAATTGCTTCCACTGTGCCAATTCATCTCAATGGAGGGTCTCCCTCTTTTGCTCTGACCCTCCGCTTTACCAAGATTGATATACTTCTCCAGGGACCGGTCCCTCCTGATAGTTTGTCTGAAATATGAGAGATGAAGTCTGGCCATCTTGACTTCTAAGGAGAATTCTGGATGTACTTCTTTCAATAGAGATTGGTTTGTTCTTCTATCAGTCTATGATACCTTTAATATTCTTCCCCAACACCATAACTCAAATGCATCAATTCTTCTGTGGTCTTCTTTATTCATTGTGCAACTTTCACATGCATATGAGGCTACTGAAAATGCCATGGCTTGGGACAGGCACTCCTTAGTCCTCAAATGACATTTTTGCTCTTAGTAAACACTTTAAGGAGGTCTTATGCAGCAGATTTGCTCAATACAATATGCCACCTGATTTCTTGACTGCAACTTCCATTAGTGTTGATGGTGGATCGAAGCAAAATGAAGTCCTTGACAGCATCAATTATTTCTCCATTTACCACATGCTATTCATTTGTTCAGTGGTGAAGATTTTTCTTTTCATTATATTGAAGTGCAACCCATACTGAAGCCTATGGTCTTTGATATTCACCAGTAGATATTATAAGTCCTCTTTGAATTCAGAAAGCAAGGTTGCATCATATGCAAATGCAGGTTGTTAATGAGTCTTCCTCCAATCCTGTTGCCACGTTATTCTTTGTATAATCCACCTTCTTGCATTATTTACTCAACATCCAGACTGAATAAATATGGTGAAAAAATATAACCTTGGTGTCTTTCCTAATTAAAAACCATTCAGTGTCCCTTGGTACTGTTCAAATGATTGCCTTGGTCTATGTATTTCCTCCATCTTCTTTTGATGTTTTCTGCATCATTCAATATTTTGCCCAAAGAATCATTCAATATTGCAAGTCAAGGCTAGAATGTTTCCTTCAGTTTGAAGAATGCTAAGTGTGTTCTTCCCTTTTGTCTTTCCAACTCCAGGTTTCTACACATTTTGTTATAATGTCTGACTCTGTCTTCTTTAGCTGTTTTTTGAAATATTCTATTTTTGCTCTTTTACCTCCTAATTTCTCCATTTGTTTAGCAACTCTACAACTGAGAGCAAGTTTCAGAGTCTCTTCTGACATCCATTTTGGTCTTTTCCTTCTTTCTTGTATTTTCAATGACCTTTTGCTTTCTTCCTGTATGATATTCTTGATATCATCCCACACATCTTCTGGTTTTTGGTCTTTAGTGTCTAATGCATCAAATATGTTCTTGAGATGATCTCTAAATCAGGTGGGATATGTTCAAGGTCATATTTTGGCTCTCATTGACTTGTTTTCATTTTCTTCAACTTCAACTTGAACTTTCAGATGAGTAATATATGGTCTGCTCCACAGTCTGCCCCTGTCCTTGTTTTGGCTGCTTATATGTTGCTTTACTACCACTGTGTCTTCCCACAGATTAGCCAATTTGGTTTCTATGTATTCCATCTGGTAAAGTTCGTGTGTATAATTGTCTTTGATGTTGTTCGTAGAAGGTATTTGCAATGAAGATGCTATTGGTTTGAAAAATTCTATCATGTGATTTCCAGCATCATTTCTATCATCAAGGCCATATTTTCTAACTACTGATCTGTCCTCTTTGTTTCCAACATTTGCATTTCAATCACCGGTAATTATCAATACATCCTGATTGTATTTGATCAATTGCAGACTGAAGAAGCTGGTAGAATTCTTCAATTTCATCATCACTGGCTCTAGGGTTTAGTGCATAAATTTGAATGATAGTAGTATTAAATGGTCTTCCTGGTAAGCTTATGAATATTATCCTATTACAGACAGCCGTATACTTCAAGACAGATTTTGATATGTTCTTTTTGATAATGAATGCAATGTCATTCCTCCTCGATTTGACATTGCAGATATAGTAAACCTTGTGGTTGTCAGATTCAAAATGACCAATATCAGTCCATTTCAGCTCACTAATGCTTAGGATATCAATGTTTGTGCATTCCATTTCATTTTGATAACTTCCAGTTTTCCTAGATCCATACTTTGTATAGTCCATGTTCTGATTATTAATCACTCTTGACAGCTGTTTCTCTTCATTGTGAGTTGTATCTCATCAGCAAATGAAGGTCACAAAGGTTTTACTCCGTTGGCGTCATCACAGTCAACTCTAGCTTGAGGAGGCAGTCCTTCCCCGGTTTTATTTTGAGTGCCTTCCAACCCAAGGGGATTGTTTTCTGACACTATATCTGACAATATTCTGGTGTTCTTCATCATGTTTCAACATTCAATGTCTGGTGCTTACAGTGTTCCCCTGTATTCATAAAGTTTCAGTTACTAAATTTTCAGAAATTATCCATCTCTCATTCTTCCTAGTCTGTCTTCATCTGGAAGCTCAGCTGAAACCTGTTCACTGTGGGTGACCCTGGTGGTATTTAAAATACCCATGGAATACCTTACAACATCACAGCTACATACAAGCCACCACAGTATGACAAACTGACCAACAAATGGTGGATCAGAGATTTTTGGTCTTCTAGAATCTCCAGCAAACTTAGAAGACATTAACACAGTATGTAGCTCATTAAATATTCTACATACACCTTTTTCTGTACTTTAAAATATGATTGTTTTATGATTTTTCTCATGCTGACTATAATTGGATGAGCTTGGGAAAGGAAATATAAAGATGAACGAATAATCATTTTTATCAAGTAATGCTGAATCACTGAATCTTAGAACTCAGTGGGAAAACATGTTTCGCAGACAAAT
The DNA here is from genome assembly GCF_000296735.1 of Chrysochloris asiatica. Classification (NCBI taxonomy): domain Eukaryota; kingdom Metazoa; phylum Chordata; class Mammalia; order Afrosoricida; family Chrysochloridae; genus Chrysochloris; species Chrysochloris asiatica. Next base: position 5,738,638 of record NW_006408693.1, read on the forward strand.
GGACCACAATCTTTTTTTTTTTTTTTCCAGATTAAGTTACCATTTCAAAGCACTGTCCAAGTGAAATGAGGAAATGACATAGAATATATTAATAAACAATATACAATTCTTTGGCCACACTTATTACCAAAGCGCCACTAGGAAAGGACAAAATGTGCCCTGACTTTCAAGTGCATTTGCTGATTCACAACTGTGCCTATACCCATAGTGCAAAATCATGTCACTTCTTCCTCCAGAACCTTTTGTAGAAAATGGAATTCTTTCATTTGAGAATATAAACATGATTCTTGCGGCAATATATGCAAGTTATTGCCTGACCTAACTTACAAAACTGTGACCCGTCTAATTAAATCGTGTTTTGTTTGCTAGAGAAAATGTACTACTGTGATTAAGTAAGTCATAATAATAAAGCATTAGCTAATTTTTTAATGTATCTTCCTAATGAAATATTTAATACTTAAACTCAACACATGGGTTCTGCTTTTTAAACTGCTTTTACATCTCTAAGAAAAACCCCGAGTTAAATGAAATATGTAGCACATAGCACAATGTCTGTTGTATGATGTTGCTAAGTGCCATCAAGTCAGTTCCCACTCAAGTTGTTGTTGTTAAGTGCTAGTGAGTCAATTCTGACTCATAGTGACCCTGAATAGGGTTTCTGAGGAGCAACTGGTGAGTTTGAACCACTGACCTTGTAGTTCCAAACCAAACTTGCTATCCTGTGTTTATCCTACAGTGACGCATCAGGACACGTATTAAGAGAAAGGCATTCTTATTATTATACCTAAAAGATAGCCAATTCGTTTAACAAGAGTACAGAATATGAAAGTCCTTTTCTCATTTGGCCCAGTTATAGTCACTTGGGATATTCAAACACTATACAGAAGATTAATTAAAAATTTTATAACTTCAAAATTCAAAAAGTATACATTAAAATATTCTCACTGGATATCATTTTAATCTATCAGAATAGCAAACTTAAGAGAAAAATACTAGACAACAAACAGTATTTGTCAGGGTATAAGAAAAAGGCATACTAATCCATTGTTCAAAGAAAGAATTATTGTAGTTTCATGAACACTCATTTGTGAATGTTAACCTCATTAAGTCAAAACAAGAAGGTGAGAAAAGAGAGCAGCTAGAAAGCCCTATGGCGATTTCTAAACTGAGAAGAGAAAATGGCACAGCAAGAGAAGAGGAAGTCTGTGAGAGCAGACACATGACCACTGATAATGGAAATGGAAGCTACTTGGGCTTTCAACAATTTCCAGGCACTGGGGAACAGTGGTTGCAAGTACAGAGCTGACTGGTGTCATGTGCCTAGGTCTGAAAGCTGGTGCTACAACTTTCTAACTCTGTTCCTTTGGCCAAGTTGCTTAAAGACCCATTGATTCAGATTTCTTAGCTACACACTGGAGATATCTGTAAGTGATGGACTCATGATGTCATGGGTTATGCCTTGGGCTGCTAACTGCAATATTAGTGGTTTGAATCCACCAGTCTCTTCATGAGAGAAATATGAGGTTTTCTGTTCTTGTAAAGATTTGTAGCCTGGGAAACCCTATACAGGGTTACTAAAGAGCTAGAACTGACTCTAGAGCACAAGACATAGGAACGACATAAGTGATGAAGTCACTGGTATAATAAGCACTGGAATGCTAACTTCAAGGTTAATGGTTCACACCCACCAGTCAATCCTTGGAAACCTTACTGTTGTTGTTAGGTGCCACGGAGTTGGTTCCCTAGCATAGGGACACTGTATAGGGTTTCTGAGGCTGTAAATCTTTGCTGGAGCAGAAAGATTCATGAGCAATTGGCGAGCTCAAACCATGTCCTTTGTGGTTTTCAGTCCAGTGCTTATCCTACAGAGCCACTGTGCTCCCTAGAGACCCTATACAGGGTAGCTATGAGTTGGAACTATTCCGACAGTGCTTAACAATGACAACAACATCTATAAGTGAGAAATCCCGTGGCACTGTGGGATAAATGTTGGGTAGCTAACCTCAAGGTTCAAACCAGTTGTTCTGCAGGAGAAACATGAGACTGCAAGCTCCCATAAAGATTTAAAGTCTCAGAAACCCCAAGGAGCAGAACAACTGGTTTCTCTAGGGTAGCTATGAGTTAAAATCAATTTGGTGGCAGTGGGGTTGATTTTTTCATCTGATATAAGAGCTCATGTTATAAGGTTGTGGTAAAGAATATCTGAGGTAATATATAAAAACATTATATTTAAAAACTTGGCACATAATAAACAATGTCAGTTGTCTTTATTAATAAACATTGCATGTTTATTAATTCATTCATCTGATTTAATCTTCCAGTGAGCTTTTGAGATGGGACTGTTATTTTCGTGTTAGAAATAAAATGTCATAATGAAATAACTAACACCAGAAATAAAAAGAAAGTAAGTAAGTAACCCAAACAAAAACAACCTCACAGGCATCAGGTTGAATCTGAGTAATAGAGGCACTATAGGGCAGAGTAGAAGAATTGATGCCTTTGACTTGTGGTGTTGGAGGAGAATACTGAAAGTGCCATGACTGCCAAAAGAACCAACAGATCTGTTTTGGAAGAAGTGCAACCAGAGTGCTCCTTGGAGGCCAAGATGGCTAAGCTTCGTCTCTCATACTTTGAACATATTGTCCGGAGGGAACAGTCATACTTTGGACATATTGTCATGCTGGGTAAGGTGGAGGGTCAGAGAAAAAGAGGAAGACCCCTAACGAGATGGATTGGCCAGGTGGCATCATTGATGGACTCAAGTGTGGCAGCGGTAGTGAGGTTGGCCCAGGATCGGACATTGTTTCGTTCTGCTGTGCATGGGGTCACTATTAGTTCCGACTCGATGGCACCTGACAACAACAACATAGGACAGAGTAGAGCTGCTCCCTGGATTCCCGAGACTATAAACTTTATGTGAGCCAACAGACTCATCTTTCTCCCGAATAGCAGCTGGTATGTTTGAACTGCCAACTTGGCAGTTAGCAATCTAACTTTTACCCCAGCAAGACACCAAAGTCAGACAAATTCAATATATACTGAAGCTTCTGGAAAATGTCTGTGGTGACCCTTACAAACCACAAAGCTTGCCAGTTAGATAAAATAAAATATCCCTATATCCTTTGGTGCCTTTGAGAAAGTAGCCCTTTTACTGAAAACTCTATATTGACTCCCTATTTCTGTTTTGAAGTGAGCATATCGGAACTTTTTATTGCTAACATAGTAACATAGTGTGGCACTGTGGCCTAATGTGTCAGACTGCAAAGTCATTTGAACTGCAAGTTCAGTGGTTCAGGCTCACCAGCTACTCCTTGGAAATCCTATGCAGGGTCATTTTGGGTCGGAATTGACTCGATGGCACTTCATAACTATACCATGACAACAACAAAAAATCACAGAGTGCCTTTACCATGGGATTTAAAGTTTGATCTTGTTCAAATTTAATAAAAGTCCTATAAGGTATAAAAAGGAGCTCTGATAGCATAGTGGTTACAAATCGGGCTGCTAACCTCAGGGTCAGCAGTTCAAAACTACCAGCAGTTCGAAACTACCAGCTTTCCCACAGGAGAAAGATGAGGCTTTCTGTTCCTGTAAAGATTTACAGACTTGGAAACCCTGTACAGAGTCGCTATTAGTTGGAACCGACTCCACGGAACATAACAACAGAGTTATAGAAAGGAGTGTCAGGATTTTAAATCACAGCAATCATCTATAATTAAACCTCATAATCAAAACATTACTTACAAGCAGTTTCCATAAACTGATGTGCCTAAGAAAGATTTTTAAAAATAATGTTAAGAGGAATGCTTGTGAATAAAAATGTTAATGCTCAATTCCGCATGGAAACAAAATCAAGTCAGTTGTATTTGTTTAGTATTAAAACGTCGTATGTCATTTCTCGTGTTTATTCGTACAGGCAGAAAGACTTTCTGAAATGCAAACTCCTCTTCCATAGGATCCTCTTAATCCATCAAAAATCTGGCTGGTCCCCACTCACATGTACCTCAGTTAGCCCTTTATCTAAACTTAAAACTATTGGTTCGTCAGTTAATAGTGTTTCTTTCCCTCCTAATTTTAACTTCTTAATCTTAGTATCTACAAAAGGTACAACTATCAAAATGATCTGTCTTGGAAACATGTGTCCTACACTGATGTGTAAACAGTCTTGTTAGAGCTTTTGAATCCTGAAGATTTTATTGATGGGCAACTCAGTTTGGAGTTCATTGCCTGTTTTGTTGAAAATACCAGTGAATGAATGTTTATCCACTTATGGCTTGATGACCTAGATGAGACCTAGACTTCTCTCACTGCAGTTTGGGATCAAATACACACATAAGTCTTTAGCAAGCCTTCAAGGAATGTTGGGGGCCATTGACCTGCTGTAAATGGTATAACACATTTCAACATCTGACATATTTAAGAAAACAAGGGACTTGAACACACTTTGCCATCTTCTGATTGACACCAGAGATAATTATATCAACACATTTATATGCTTGCCCTCACTCTCACAGTCATAAAACAGTTCTTGCATTGTTTTGTTTATAGAAAAAGTCAATTTTATTTCTTTTTTGATTCTTTCTACTATGTCTTCCTTGGCAATGTGCTTTTTTCAAGAACTCTTTTGACTCCATGCTTTCTATTACTGTCAAATCATAGATAGTAACCATTTTGGAAGGATGCTCTTTTGTGTTATCTAATCTCTATAGAATAACAATTTATACAATATATGGTAGAAAACTAATGTGATGTCCAAACATGAGATTGTTAAATCCATTTAACTAGCAAAATATCTGGTCACTTTGCTGACCGCTCATGAATTCTGCTAAATCAGAATATCCCATTTCACCACAACTAGAGGTTGTACCCTGGGTAATTTTCTCTACACACACTAGTCAATGTTTTACTCTTTGTACATGACTCTCTCATAGAATTCCAAGTGGCCAATCCAGAATAAGCACTGCAGGGTAAAACTACTTACAAAGTTGCTATCTATAAGCAGCAGAGAACCCTTGAAAGACCACTCTAAGTAATAGCCTGAAAAATTGTCTTTATGTCTCTGGTCTACAAATAATATACTGAACTCAGAGTTTAGATAATAGATGAAGCCATTCTTTGTCACCTCCATTGTCCACAGAATATGCCTCACTGGTTCTTCCTTTCTTAGTCTTGGCAAGATCTGGTCTTCAGTTCACCTATTCTAGACTCTTGGTGCTACCCAGACACATACACATTAGTAATTGGACAATTGAGGCCTGGTTATGGTTCCAAAGAAAAGAACTATGTATTTATACTACACTCAAAAATTAGTTATTTTATTCTACTATCCGGTGTGGCAATGTAGGACAAGCATTAGACCTCAAGGTCAGTTTCAACTGCAAGGTCAGTGGTTCAAACTCACCAGCCACTCTTCTGAAAGCCTATCAAGGTTGTTATGAGTTGAAATCAACTTGATGGCACTTAACAACATTAACAACCTTAATTGTGAGGGACAAAAGCAAAAGATCACTGAGTACAAGATTATATATATATATATATACAACTGAAGTGCAGCATAAGTCCCATCCTTATGGAAGCTATTTGGAAGAAACAGGAATTTTGAAAGTTTTCCTTCACTGAACTTGTACAAAACAGCGCATCACCCATGTGTTCCTCCAGTCTCTTCTATTATTCCTACACACTCTACATTTGACTCATCGTCTGTCACAAAAATTCCCAAAAGTCTTCTCAATCAATATTACTCTCTTGATTCATATGCTATCTTTACTCTCTTCTTCTTTTCTGATTTTTCTTTCCTTGATTACATTTTCTACCATGGCTCCAATCATTAGCTTTGTGTGCATGATCACCATATATTTACATATTTTTTTCAGCTTCGATTTTGTTTCTAATGCTTTAGCTTAGAAAATTTACTTAATAATATCCTCTTGGAGGTTTGGTGATGGTTATGTACTGTGAAGTGGGTTCTGACCCATAGTGGCACTGCATAGGGTTTCCAAGGCTATAAATCTTTATGGGAGCAGAAAGCCTCATCTCTCTCATGGAGTGGCTGGTAGAGTTGAACTACTGACTTTACAGTTACCAGCCCAACTTGTGACCTACTACACTACCAGGGTTTCCTCTTTGCACCTTTTGAAAAGCTTCAGGCTAAATTTATGATCTTCTACTCAAAGTTTCTCCTTTTCTTAATTTTATGTCCTTCGTTGCTCATATAATTCAGGCATAACTGCTTTGCTACTAACAAGGGTATGATAATAACTGGAGAGATCATTTTTTAAAAAAATATGATGTTCTTAAATACAAAATGATATTTTAATTATCACACATTCTAGATCTTATTTTATTTCCCAAAGAATGTCTGCATCATAGGTTTAAAGAAGGTAGCAGATTTTAATTCATATCTGGTGTGGCGGTGGGTTAATGTGTCATACTGAAAAGCTGTTTGAACTGAAAGGTCGGAGGTTCAAGCTCACCAGCTGCTCCTCGGAAACCCTGTACAGGGTCGCTATGGGTCGGAACCAACTCTATGGCACTTCACAACAGCATCACATTATTTATTTAGAAGTTATTCTATATATTCTGATGAGGAATTTTTAAAAAATTCCCTCTTTGCTTTTATACTGAGGAGAAATATAACATGCAAAATACAACACAGAGATAATGTCTTTTTCTAACACTACAGTTCTATCTCGTTCAGATGTGAGCTATCTGCCTGACTATAATGTCTCTTATCTTTCATTAGTGAGCACCCCAGGTTTGACTGTGAGAATGATTTCTGAATTCTATAACCTATAGGTTCCAGAATACTTGTTATTGATGTTAGGTGCCATCAAGTCAGTTCTGACTCATAGGGACTCTGCCCAAGAAAATGAAGCACGGTCCTGTTCTGTGCCATCGTCACAACTTTTGTTATGTTTGAGTCCATTGTTGCAGCCACCACATCAATCTACCTAATTGGGAGTTTTCCTCTTTTTCATTGACCGTCGACTTTACCATGTATGATGTACTTCTCCAAGAACTCTTGTTCCCTCCTGACAACATGTCTGAATTATTAGAGATGAATTCTAACCATCCTTGATTCTAAGGAGCATTTTGGCTATACATCTTCTAAACAGATTTGTTTATTCTTCTGGAAAGACATGCTACTTTCAATATTCTTCGCTCTGGTAGCGTAGTGGTTACGAATCGGGCTGCGAACCTTAAGGTCAGCGTTCGAAACTACCAGCCACTCCATGGGAGAAAGATGAGGCTTTCTACTCCCGTAAGGATTTACACCCTCGGAAACCCTGTACAGGGTCGCTATGGGTCGGAACTGACTCGATGGCACTTAACAACAACAACAACATACCATAATTCAAATGCATCGCTTCTTCTATAGTCTTCCTTATCAATTATCCAATTGTCACATACATATGAGGCTACTGGAAATACCATGGCTTGGGTCAAGCTCATCTGAGTCCTAAAATGACATATTTCTCTGCTCTTAAACACTTAAAGGAGGGCTTTTGCAGTAGATTTACCTAATACAATGCATCTTTTGATTTCTTGACTGCTACTTCCATGAGTGTTGATTGTGGATCACAAAAGCAAAATACAATATTTGACAACTTTAATCTATTTTACGTTTGTCATGATATCATTTACTGGTTCAGTTGTGGGGATTTTTGTTATCTTTACATTGAGGTGCAATCCATAATAAAGATCAAAATCTTTGATCTTCATTGGTAAGTATTTCAAGTCCTCTTCACTTTCAGCAAGCAAGGTTGTGTTATCTGCGTATTGCAGTTTATTAATGAGTCTTCCTCCAATCCTGATGCCATGTTGTTCTTCATATAATGCATGTTCTCTGCTTATTTGTTCAGTATACAGTTTGAATAAGTATGGTGAAATGATACAATCCTGACAGACACCTTTCCTGATTTAAAACCATGCAGTATCCCCGTGTTCCTAAATACTTACTTGTACTCAGTTGATTGTACCCTTTTGAAACCTATGCTTCGACCAAGAGGTAGTCAGGAAAAGGAAATTTTGGGAAGCTTAAAATCAGCAAAGTTTTGTGTCAGGGTCATATCCTTTCACCATACTTACTCTCTTTGTGATCAGCAAATAATCCAAGACACTGGAGTATAAGAAGAAGAACCTGGCATCAGGATTGGAGGAAGACTCATTAATTACCTGCATTACACAGATTACACAAACTTGCTTGATGAAAGTGAAGAGGATTTGAAGCACTTACTGATGAAGAAAGGTTCTAGCCCTCAGGATGGATTGCACTTTAACCTAAAACAAAAATCCTCACAACTAAATCAATAAGAAACATCATAATAGATGGTGAAAACACTAAAGTTGTCAAGGAGTACGTTTTACTTGAGCCATAATCAACACTTTTGGAAGTAGCAATCAAGAAAATTTATGACATATTTCATTGGGCAAATCTACTGCAAAAGACTTCTTTAAAGTGTTAAAAACCAAAGATGTCATATTGAGGACTAAGGGGCATCTGACTTAAACCTTGGTATTTACAATCACTTTTTATGCATGTGAAAGTTGGGCAATGAACAAGGAAGGCTGAAGAAGAATTGACGCATTTGGATTATGGTGTTGCTGCAGCATGTTGACTGTGCCGAGGGCTGCCAGAATAACAGAATGAACACATCTGTCTAGGAAGCAGTAGAGCCAGAATGCTCCTTAGAAGTGTGGACTGCAAGACTTCATCTCATGTACCTAGGACCTATTATCAGGAAAGACCAGTTTCTGGAGACGTGCCCACACTTGGTGAAGTAGAGGGTCAGTGAAACTGAGGAGGATTCTCAACAATAGAGATTAACACAGTGACTGCAAAAATGGACCCAAACGTAACATCAATTGGGAGGATGGCACAGGACTGGGCAGTGTTTTGTTGTGTTATACACAGGGTGGTTATGTGTCAAAACCAACTCAATGGTACATAACAAACAAACAAACAAAACCAGGAAATTATGCTGATGTTAGGCATTAACTTTGTTGTATACTGTGATGAACTCATCTATCAACAGACATAAACTGGTATACAATTTCAAAGCCACAAGTATGATCAGCCATTTATAAAATGATTATATTATTGTGTAATTAATCAAGCTAATGATTTTTTTAAACAAAATCAAACAGTTTAGCCAAGACAATTCACATTATTGCTCTATAAATATCTATGCGGCTAACTACGTGTCCTTACTCTATTTCATCGAGATATAACATTTCCTTGACTAAGTGAATGCTACAAGAGGTTGACATTTTAAACAGCTAATATTTCCACACCCTGAAAAATGTCTGATTGGAAATGGTGGAACAATCTACCTCTTTAAGCCACATCTCTCCCTGAAATTTAGTTGCTCATGATATCTTATGAATCTGAGTAACATGGATTTTTTTACATTCACAAGGGAGTTCCCCAAGATGCATTGTTCATGTGGCTCCTTTTCACAGTTGCTACAGATGAATGAGGGAGCCTTGGTGGTCCAGTAATTAATGTGTTCTTCTGTTACCCGAAAGATTGGTGGTTTGAGGATGCGGCAGTCCGCTTCCTAAAGGATTCACTGCATTGGAAACCCTATGCAGCAGTTTTGTTCTGCTCTATAGTGTTGTTATGAGTCAGAATAGATTTTATGGCTATAGATTTTTGTTTGTTTCTCTTTTAACAGATGAATACATTGTAGGTTTTATGGACTTGGTACAAGGAAAATGGAAGTTGTGATTCATCCAGAAAATTCTAGGGAAATAATTTATCCTGGTGTGGTGCTGTAGAATAAGCACTGAACTGCTAACCTCAAGGCTGGTAGTTCAAATTCATGAGTCACTCCTCAAAAATCCTATACAGTATTGCTATGAGTGAAAACTGACTCAGTGGCACTTAGCAATAATAACAATAAGAGATTTCCAAAATCCTATATCATATAACTTATATAAAAAGAAGTTATCAAGCATTGAAAATGTTAATGTGAAATATATGCTGTTGTTGCTTAAGTGCCGTAGAATTGGTTCCAACTCACAGTG
>NW_006408693.1:5749678-5754748 GCF_000296735.1 Chrysochloris asiatica
GGAGTAGAAAGCCTCATCTTTCTCCCACGGAGCAGCTGGTAGTTTTGAACTGCTGACCTTATGGTTCGCAGCCCAATTCGTAACCATTACGCTACCAGAGCTCCTTATACACATGACTAAATAGTGTACATATTTGTACTCAGGTCTGAGAAGAGAGATAAAATTAAAATTCACGAAAGAGTTGATTAGAAAGAAAATTATATTGAAGAAGATTAGTCAACTTCTAGTGTCTAGAACTATTTTGGGGAAATTACTATAGTACTTGGAGTCCTGATGTTGTGCTGTGGCTTAATGCGTTGGACTGCAAAGTCAATTTGAACCTCAAAGTCCACGGTTTAAGCTCACTAGCCACATCACGGAAACCCTATACAGGGTCGCTATGGGTAGGAACCGACTCAATGGCACTTAACAACAAAAATCACCGAAGGACTTCAATGTCCAAAAAACCTTAATGTCTATAACATTTTCTCTTTTATCAGTTAAAAAGCTTTCAAATTTAAGATTATACACTTAAAAAGTCAATATTTATTGATTAAAATGTTAGTACAGTTCAGTACAAAATCAATATTATAACAAAATCTATGCTCTGATCTGAATGGAATGAAAATCCATCTTCTAAAATATATTAAAAATGCTAATTTTTCCATAGTGAGAATAATTAACTTTGAAGTGAAGTTGTAATTGTGAACATTCAGACATGCATTAGCACTATTAAATTTAATAATAAATGTTCCAACTATTATTAACATGTTGAAATTATAAATTATATTTTACCACAAATATGTCTTACCTAAAGTCTTAACAGGATCAGAGTAATCAGAGTCAGTAAATTGTCCCATGACATTTGTGGCTCTGAATTTAAATCTGTAAAATAAAGAAAATTAAAATCTAAACAGCTGCCTGACATATAATTTTTTTTTATATGAATAACCTACCAAATAACATGAAAAGTACATTTTTATTCAAGAGAAAATGAATTTACAAGATGGAAACTTGAAATCTGATAACTATCAGGACAAATGTATATTTCTCCAAAAATGAGTAATTACCTAGTCATGAACTCTTGAACTTGATGGGGGAGTAACAAAAATTTTGACAAAACTCATGGACCAGAAAAAGATACACAGAAATATAGTCACCTGGTCTTTGACAAAGTAGTGAAGACAGTTCATTGAAAAAAAGGATAGTCATTTCAACAAATGGTGTTAGAACAGCTGATTGTCCATACTCAGATATAAATAAATCTAGGGATACCATTTATACTTTAATGAAAAATAACTCAAAATTAATTATAAAAACTAAAGTAATTCAGAACACTATACAGGTTTTAGAAGATAATGCAAGGGATCAGGGTGACTTAGGTACTACATTTAAAGCACAACCATAAAAGAAAAATAAAGATAAATTGACTTTATTATATTAAATTATTCTGGTCTTCGAAAGACACTGCTATAAGAATAAAAGGACATCTTGTGATACAATAGTGAATAATTGTTATCAGGACTGACTGTGAGGGTCGGAAATGTAAAGGTAGACTTTTATAGCAAGGAGGGGAGTGATTAACTTTTCAGTTTAGGAGCGGAACCCTACCCAGAGAAGTAGTGATGTCTGAAATGGAGCCAGAGATGATGACATGGAGCAATGGAGCAGCTGGAGACTTTAGATCCAGAGAGGGAAAGCGACTGTGTGCTGAAGACCTGGGGGGTACGGGGGAAGGATTGCATGGAGGGGATTGTAACCATGGCAATGAGATGATACACGATAGAATGAATGTAAAACCAGTGCTCTCCCATGTAAACTATCACATATTCACAATAAAACATTTAAGAAAAAATAAATAAATAAAAGGACAAGCCACAGACTGGCAGAAACTATTTTAAAAACAGATCTCTGATAAAGGAATAGAATTCAGAACATACAAAGATTAATTGAAACTCAACAACATGTAAACAAAATGAGCAAAAGATCTGATTGGATTACCTTACCAAAGAAAGAAATACATATGGAAAAGAAGTATATCAGCATATGTTCAACATCTTATGTCATTGCTGTTGTTATTTTTAATGCTGGTTCAGATTCATAAGGACCATGTATAGGATTCAGGAGCAGTTGGTGGATTTGAACCTACAGTGCCACACCAGGACTCCATTGGTGAGCTGAAATGGACTGATACTGGCCGTTTTTAATCTGATAGTCATATGGTTTACTGCATTGGGAGTGACAAATGGAAGAGGAATGGCATTGCATTCATCATCAAAAGGAACATTTCAAGATCTATCTTGAAGGATAATGTTGTCTGTGATAGCATAATATCCATACACCTACAAGGAAGATCAGTTAGTACCACTATTATTCAAATTTATGCACTGAAGCCAGTACATAAATGATGCAATTGAAGAACTTTACCAACTTCTTCAGTCTAAAATTGATCAAACATGCCATCAGGATCAATCATAATTACTGATGACTGGAATGCAAAGGCTGGAAACACACAGGAAGGATAAATATTTGGAAAATATGGCCTTAGTGATAGAAATGATGCTGAAAACTACATGATAAAATTTTGCTAGACCAATAACTTCTTCGTTGCAAACACCTTTTAAAGCAACATAAAAGATGCTTATACACATGGACTTCACCAGATGGAATACAAAGAAATCAACTTGACCACATCTGTGTGAAGACACAGTAAAAAAGATCCATATGATCAGCAAAAACAAGACCAGGAACAGACTGTGAAACAGATCATCAATTGCTCATATGCAAGTTCAGGATGAAGCTGAAGAAAATAAAACAAGTCCATGATTTTGAATATATCAAAGATCATCTCAAGAACAGATTTGATGCATTAGACACTAATGACTGAAGTGTCATATTATTGTTGTTGATAAGTACCATCATGTTGGTTCCAATGCTAGCAACTCTGCATAGGGTTTCCAAGGAGAGGCTAGTGAATTTTAACCACTGACCTTGTGATTCAACCTGACCTTGAGGTCCAGTGCTTTATCCCACTGAGTCAAACCAGGACTCTCATAACTTCTTTAGGAATTGCAATTTAAAATATCTATGGGATACACTAAGGAGCTCTGTGGCTTTGTAGGATAAGCATTAAACTGCTAACCACAAGGTTGGCAGGTCAAACCCACCAACTACTCCAAGGAGAAAAAAGCAAACTTTCAATTCCAGTAAAGATTTATAGTCTCAGAAACCCTATGTAGGGTCATTATGAGGAGGAACTGACTAGATAGCACTTAACAACAACAACACTGAGAAATGCCAACATACCTATCATTGTTGTTGTTAAATGCTGTTGAGTTGGTTCCAAGTCATAACAATCTTGTATAGTGTTACTGAGGAGTGACTAGTGAGCTTAATCAGCCAACCTTGTGGTTCAAACTGACTTTGCAGTTCAGTGCATTAACCCATAGTGTCAAACACCTATGTTGTTGTTGTTGTTGTTAGGTACCATCGAGTCAGTACCAACCCATAGCGACCTTATGCACAGCAGAAAGAAACACTGCCCAATCCCGGAGGAACCTCACTACTGTTGCCACGCTTGAGTCCATCGATGCTGCCACTTGGCCATTTCATCTCGATGGGGGTCTTCCTCTCTTTCTCTGACCCCCCACCTTACAAAACATGATATCCTTCTCTGGCAACTGGTACCTCCTGACAACATATCCAAAGTATGAGAGACGAAGTTTGGCCATCTTGGCTTCCAAGGAGCACTCTAGCTGCAATGCTTCCAAATGCATCTATTGGTTCTTTTGGCAACCCATGGCACTTTGAATATTCTCCTTTAACTTCATAATTCAAAAGCATCAATTATTCAACAGTCTTCTTTATTCACAGTCCAGCTTTTGCATGCATATGAGGTAATTGAAAATACCATGGCTTGGGTCAGGTGCACCTTAGTCCTCAAGCTGACATCTTTGCTCTTCAACGCTTTAAAAAGGTCTTGTGCAGCAGATTTGTCTAATACAATACATCATTCAATTTCTTGACTGCTGCTTCCATGAGTGCTGATAGTTGATCCAAGCAGAATGGAGTCCTTGACAACTTCAATCTTTTCTCCATTGATAAGAATGTTGTTTATTGGTCCAGTGGTGAGGATTTGTGTTTTCTTTACATTGAGATGTAACCCATACTGAAGGCTGTTTTTTTTGATCTTCATCAGTAAATGTTTCAAGTCCTCTTCACTTTCAGCAAGCAAGGTTGTATCATCTGCATATCAGTGTTCCCATGTTCTGTTTGAATAGCTGCTTCTTGGTCCAGGCACAGATTCCTCATGAGCACAATTAAGTGTTCCAGAATACTCATACTTCACAAGGTTGTCCATAGCTTGTCATGATCCACATAATCAAAAGCCTTTGCATAGTCAATAAAGCACAGGTAAACATCTTTCTGATATTCTCTGCTTTCAGCCAAGATCCATCAGACATCAGCAGTGATATACCTTGTTCAACGTCCTCTTCTGCGTCTGGCTTGAACCTCTGGAAATTCTCAGTCAATGTATGATTGTAGCCATTTCTGTATTCCACTATAGGGAAGCCCAGTTAACACCACTATTATTCAAATTTACACACCAACCACTAAAGCCAGTGATGATGAAATAGAATTCAACTAACTTCTTCAATCTGAAATCAATCAAACATGCAGTCAAGATGTATTGATCATTGCTGGTGATTGGAATACAAAAGTTGGGAGCAAAGAGGAAGGACCAGCAGTTGGAAAATATGGCCTTGATGATAAAAATGATGCTGGAGAACACATGATAGAATTCTGCAAAATCAATGATTTGTTCATTTCAAATACCTTCTTTGGACAGCATAAGAAATGACTATACACATGGACCTCACCAGATAGAATACACAGAAATCAAATTGTCTACATCTGTGGAATGAGACGATGGAAAAGTTCCATATCATCAGTCAAAACAAGGACAGGGGCAGACTGTGGAACAGACCATCAATTACTGATATGCAAATTCAAATTAAAGCTGAAGAAGATGAAAACAAATCTACGAGAGCCAAAATATGATCTTGAATTTATCCCTCCTGAATTTAGAGA
>NW_006408693.1:5757190-5780333 GCF_000296735.1 Chrysochloris asiatica
AAGATTTCAATAGGGAGTTTAGTTTAAGAGTATGGGGGGAAAGAAAGAGTCCCCACTGAAGAGCTATCATCTTGTCTACATAGGTCTGGTGAAAGGCGGTGGGGATAAGATTCGTAAGATTCAATAGTGAATAATTGTTATCATGACTAATCGCGAGTGTCACACTTGTAAAGATAGAAGTTTTGTAACAAAAAAAGGGGAGTAGTTAATCTTACAGTCCAGAAACAGAGGATCCTAGGACCATCAAAGGTGGAATGCACAAACAGAATGCGGGACCTTATCCAGAGAAGCAGCAGTGCCAGAGATGGAGGCAGAGATGGGGGCATGGAGAGGGGGAGCGGCTGAGGACTCTAGATTCATCAACTAAGATGAGAAGGACTAAGAACTGGTGGTCAGGAGCAGACTTGCAGAATATGCCTTTTGGAGATGTAAATCATTATATGTGCCTGAGTGGGTTTTTTTGTTTGTGTGTTTTTTAAAAAGCTAAAGTGGATAGAGAGAAATACTTTTAACTGATGGTAATTGGAGGGGATTATAATCAATGTAATGAAACAAGTTATATGAATTGTTGAATGTGAAACTGATGGTGTGCCCTGTAAACTTTCAATCAATCCACAATAAAAACCTTAAATTAAAAAAAAAAAAAAGTCAATGGAAAAATGGAATTAGACAAAAAAAATCTAGATATGAAAAAAAAAGAAATACTAAGCTATGAAAAGATATGAAGGAAGCTTAAATGCATCTTGAATCCAACTTACCCTCGTGGCTCAATTTTTAATCAAACAGTGGATAAGTATATATGGAAGACAACAGTACTATTGTTGTTGTTGTTGTTGTTTGTTGCCATTGAGTAAGTACCGACTCATAGCGACCTTATGTACAACAGAATGAAACACTGCTCCATCCTGGGCCAATCCCACAAGTGTTGCCACATTTGAGCCCATTGATGCTGCCACTTGGTCAATCCATCTCATTGGGGGTTTTCCTCTTTTTATCTGACCCTCCACCTTACCTAACATGATATCCTTCTCCAGTGACTGGTCCCTCCTGACAATATGTCCGAAATATGAGAGATGAAGTTTGGCCATCTTGGCCTTCAAGGAGCACTCTGGCTGCACTTCTTCCAACATAGATCTGTTGGTTCTTTTGACAGCCCATGGCACTTTCAATATTCTCCTCCAACACTATAACTCAAAAGCATCAATTCTTTTATGGTCTTCCTTATTCACTGTCCAGGTTTCACATGCATATGAGGTTATTGAAAATACCATGGATTGGGTCAGGCGCACCTTAGTCCTCAAGCTGACATCTTTGCTCCTCAACACTTTAAAGAGGTCTTGTGCAGCAGATTTGCCTAATGCAATGCGTCGTTTAATTTCTTGACTGCTGCTCCCATGAGTATTGATAGTTGATCTAAGAAGAATGAAGTCCTCGCCAACTTTAATCTTTTCTCCATTTATAAGAATGTTGTTGATCGGTCCAGTGGTGATGATTTGTGTTTTCTTTACATTGAGATGTAATCCATACCAAAAGCTGTGCTCTTTGATCTTCCTCAGAAAATGTTTTAAGTTCTCTTCACTTTCAGCAAGCAAGGTTGTATCATGTGCATATTGCAGGTTGTTGATGGGTCTTCCTTCAATCCTGATACCATGTTTTTCTTCATAGAGCCCAGCTTCTTGGATTATTTGCTCAGCATACAGGTTGAATAAGTATGGTGAAAGAGTACAATCTTGTCGCACTCCTTTCTTAATTTTAAAACATACAGTGTTCCCATGTTCTGTTCGGTCAACTGCCTCTTGGTCCATGTACAGATTCCTCATGAGCATAATTTTGTGTTCAGGAGTACTCATACTTCACCATGAAATGGCCAACCATTCAAGGTCAAAAAGCAACATTTACTCATGGACAAGGTACAGAGGAGTTGGGAGGAAAATGCTATTAAAAATAGGAAACACAGAGAAGAAATGTGATAACTGTTGTTGCATGGTTGTTGTTGTAGCTAAGTGCCATCGAGTTGGTTCTGACTAAACAATCTTGTATAGGGTTTCTGAGGATCAGTTGGTGGGTTTCATCTGCTGACTATGTGGTTTAAGATCCTGTGTTGATCCTACAATGACATACCAGGAGTCTATTCTAATATGGAGGAGATTGCAATTATTGCAATGAATCAAAGTCTGTGATTTCTTGTATGTAACATTGATGATCTCCTTTGTAAATTCTCATTTAAATCACAAGAAAAAGTTTTTTAAAAATTCCAAATTCGTGGACAGTTAACAGTTTGATAGTAGTGAACATGTCCCTTATATATTTGCTTGTATAAAATGATTCACTCTCTGTATGAAAGTGTGTTGAACTAAAAAACTTTGCAAACAAGGCATAAAAACTGTTGTGTTTCAACTTCTTTTCAAAATATTAGTGAATACATATTAGAATGGTTATACAGGCTATATCCTGTTCACATACAAACAGATTAAGAACAGTGCTTCATATTTGTGTACAGAATTTTATTTGTACATTCAGATCTATTTATGACATTTGAAATTGATAAGGGTACAGAAGAGAGTCAAATTTAAAAATGATTTGATGCTTCTAACATCCTCAGGGACAATTTAAATTTGTCTTAAATAACAAAGACACACAGGCGTTAAAAAATATAAAAGCAGCAAGCGGGACCCTACCCAGAGAAGCAGTGATGCCTGACCTGAGATGGAGGCAGAGATGAGGACGTGGAGAGATGGAGCAGCTGGTGACTTTAGACACAGACAGGGAGAGGGGCTGTGTGCTGATGATTGGGGGCCAGGCTTGTAGTGTATACCCTTTGGTTAGTTGATGATGCATGAAGAGGATTGTAACCATGGCAATGAGACGATATACGGATAGGATGAATGTAAAACTAATGTTCTCCCATGTAAAATATCACATAATTCACAATATAAATTAAAAAATAAACAAGAGCAAAAAAATCTATATAAAAGCAATTCACATTAAAAAACTGTAATCATAACATGATCCGTCCTACTCTCAAATATTATTTATTGATTTACTGTCTTTTATAAAAATAAAAATGTAAAATAAACAATATTTTACTAAATGTTAAAATTTGTGGTATCTTATTTTCATAATTGTCATCTGTGTAATAACTAAAATTCAGACAATAATCTAGAATTTGCATAAAATATCTCATAATAAATGACAAGAAGCACTGGTAGCATAGTGGATTATGAGCTGGGCTGCTAACAACAAGGTCAGAAGTTTGAATCTACCAGAGGTTCCGTGGGAGAAAGATGAGGCTTTCTGCTCTCGTAAAGATTTACAGTCTCGGAAACATTGTACAGCCTGGCTATGAGTGGGAATCGACTCCACGGTAGATAATCACCAATAATAAGTCTTTTTTCAACTATCTAACTTCTTGATATCACTTATCTGGTAGCGTAGTGGTTACAAATCGGGCTGCGAACCGCAAGGTCAGCAGTTCGAAACTACCAGCGGTTCCGCGGGAGAAAGATGAGGCATTCTGTTCCTGTAAAGATTAATAGCCTCGGAAACCCTGTGCAGGGTCGCTATGAGTTGGAACCGACTCCACAGCACATAACAATAACAACAACAACAACAATGTTAACCCAACCTATGATATGTATTAAGAATTGAATAATGCTTTAGCTATCAGATACATGTGCAAAGGTCTGCATTTTAGAAAGAGAGTAATTAAATATATTTTAAAAATCAAGTGTTTCAGGTATTTTTTAGTCTTATGTCACTAAAATGGACTACTGATGAGTGCTATAGGATAAGCATTGGACTGCTCACCACAAGGTCGGCAGTTAAAACCCACCAGTTGCTCCTTGGAAACCCTATAAAGTGTTGCTGTAAGTCAGAATGGACTGCACAGCACTTAACCACAAAGGCATCATATAGAATAGTCAAGTCAAGAGGAAAACATTATCATTTTAGTGAAAAACTTACAGAAAGCAAATGTCAGCATTTATTATTTTTCTTTAATTTTATTTATTTTGCTTTTATTGTGAATATATACAATAAACAGATACCTATTTAACAGTTTCCATATTTTTGTGTTTGTTCGTTGTATGCTACATAGGTGGTTCAGCTTCATGGTGACCCTGAATGGGGTTTCCTAGAATGGCCGATGTGTTTCAACTAATGACAATTTGGTTATCAGATCAGCGTTTATCCTACAGTGTAGGGTCTACAAAACATGAAATATTAAACTGAATAGTAGAAATTCCTATCACTTATACAGATGTCTAATGCTAGAAAGAGCAATTATTACTATGTGTCTAAGATAAATTGATGTCATCATTATAAGAATAAGGTTGTTGTTGTTAACTGCTATTGAGTTGATTCTGACTCAGCAATTCTTATAGGGTTTCCAAGTAGCATCTGGTGGGTTTGAACTGCCGACCTTGTGGTTAGAAGTCCAGTGTTTTTCCTACAGTGTCCTAGTGTTTCTAAAATCATTTATATATGCATACATGCATGGCAAAATAAGGAGTAAAAAACACAAAATAGTACAGGTTAATCACATTACTCTCTACAGAAAGAATTAAATTCTCCTGCTCTTGTAGTGTAGTGGTTATGAGTAGGGTTGCTAACCTCAAGGTCAGCAGTTCGAAACTACCAGCTGTTTCGTGGGAGAAAGATGAGGCCTTCTGCTCCCGTAAAGATGTACAGCCTTGGAAACCCTTTTACAGGATCACTATGAGTTGAAACCGACTCCATGGCACATAACCACTTCTACCACCACCTATGTGTTGTAGTACTGGTGTGGCACTGTGGGTTAATGCACTGGACTACAACTTGTGGTTGGTTCGAACCACAAGTTCGGCTGTTCAAGCTCACCAGTTGCTCTTCGGAAATCCTATACAGGGTCACTATGAGTCAGAACTGACTTGATGACACTTAACAATGACAATAATAAGAACGTATGTGATGAAAGCAAAGAAGCCTTGAAGCACTTACTGATGAAGATCAAAGACTACAGTCTTCAGTATGGATTGCATTTCAATGTAAAGAAAATTAAAATATTTACAAGTGGACTAATAAGTAACATCATTGTAAATGGAGAAAAGATTGAAGTAGTCAGGAATTTCATTTTACTTGATTCACAATCAATACCCATGGAAGCAGAAGTCAAGAAACCAAATGACATATTTCACCGGGAAAATCTGCTGTGAAAGACCTCTTTAAATTGTTAAAAATTAATTATGTCACTTTAAGAACTAAGGTGTGCCTCACCCACCTTTTCACTTGTCTCATTTGCATGTGAAAGCTGGACAAAGACTAAGGATGTATTCAAATTATGGTGTTGGAAAAGAATACTGTCTATACCATGGACTTCCAAAGAAAAAACAAATAAGTCTTATAAGAAGTACAACCTTGTTTCTTAGAAGCAACGATGGTGAGGCTTCCTTGTACATACTTTGGACATGTTAACAGGAGAGATCAGTACCTGAAGAAGGACATCATGCTTGATAAAGTACAGGGTCAGCAACTAAGAAGAAGATCCTCGACAAGATGGTTTGACACCAACTTCAACAATAGATTCAAACAGAGCAACAACAATGAAGAGGCATAGGACTGGGTAGTGTTTTGCTCTGTTGTACATTGGGTCACTATGAGTCAGAACTGACTACATGGTACCTAGCAATAATAATGACACATATGTGTTCTCATAGTGTAATTTTCATATGTCCTATGTTACTACATTGGATTAATATTATTTTAAAATTTTCCTGAATGTCTTATAGGAAAATGTTTTGGGAATGCAAAGGCAATGCCTTGTATATCTTTATATTCCTAATGCCTGAATGGGGTCATGCTAAATGATGAATGGCCATTGCTTCTCGGGAGGAGAAAGAAACAGGAATAGGAGTAGATGGATGGATAAACAATTGGTTAATTTGTGATCGAACACTATTCATTGTAAACATGAAATATACTTACAGGTATTGCTTTTTCGGCTTCAGAGGACCATTGCAAGTTTTGTCTTCATTACCAGGAATCATACATGCATTATCAGCACCAATAACATAGATTTCTTCATTGCTATTGAACTTTGTTTTTCCTTCTGTACATGGAGGGTTGGGAAAGCCTTCATTTGTAAAATATGGCCTTGGTTTATTAAAATATGCATCATACCACTTAGTTACATTTCCATCATGCTGAGCTATTTTCAAAAAATAAGATAACAAATATTACAAACAATAATGCATTCTCACATTTATAAAGAGTTTCCATAATGGCATGAGGAAAATCTGTATAAAACATGTCACTTTATGAACCACCATGGGTGAATAAGCTGATCTTCTTGGATGGGCAAGTAACCTCATCCTCCCTCATCACTCCTGAATCTATAGGCACTGGAGAATGGCTTTCTCAGAAGGGGATTAACCTTCAATTAAAAACAACTTTCTTGTTAACACTTCCAAAGAAGCTATCAAGTCTCCATTTTTGCCAAAACTAAAATAATCTATCAGCACATGGAGTATTGCCAGCCGTTCCATAGGAGAAAGATGAGACTATCTGCTCCCTTAAAGATTTACAACCTCGGAAACCCAATGTAGGGTCACTATGACTCAGAACCGACTCCACGGCACACCACCACCATATATATATATATATATATATATAACCGCTCCTTGGAAAACCCTATGCTGTTGTTGTTGTTAAGTGCCTTCTAGTAAGGAGCTCTGGTAGCGTAGTGGCTACGAATCGGGCTGCGAACCTTAAGGTCAGCGGTTCGAAACTACCAGCGGCTCTGCGGGAGAAAGATGAGGCTTTCTACTCCCGTAAAGATTTACACCCTCGGAAACCCTGTACAGGGTCGCTATGGGTCGGAGCCGACTCGACGGCACTTAACAACAACAACAAGTAGGTTCTGAACCACAGTGACCTTGTATAGGAGGAGCAGCTTGTGAACTTGAACCTCCAACCTTGAGGATCAAACAACTTTGCAGTCCAGCACATTAACCCACAGCACCACACCAGGAAACAGGGTCACTATGAGTCAGAACCAACTTGATGGCACTTAACAACAGCAAATATTTTAATTATAGCTTCTCTCCTTTGGTTGAGTCCATGGGTAATAAGAATGGTTGTGTGCTCAGCTGCTAGCCAAAAGTTGATGGTTTGAGTCCTCCCAGAGGTGCCTTTGAAGAAAGGTATGGCAATCTGCATCTAAAAAATTAGCCATTGCAAACACTCTGGAGTACAAGTCTATTCTGACACACAGTGTCTTCATGAGTTGGTACTGACTTAGCAGCAATTTTGTTTTTGTTTGTTATCTTATTGGAAACAAATAATTACTGTAATTAATGGTAAGACTGACAGTCTGTTAAGAATTTGTGATAATTGAGGATCAACCTTATATAACTGATTCTGAACTGAAATTTCTTAAGAAATTCACACCCTGCATTTTAACAAGGGAAGTTGACATTTGACAATACCGCCTGTTTCTGCTACTAGCACTTGTATGTTTTTGATTGGCCCATGATCATCAGTATAGTAACATATTGGCATTCTGATTGTAATTGTAGTTGAAGTAACAAGAAGTTTTCCCGTGGCATCATAAATGGGGATTGGTTTGGTTTTTGGTCGTGCTGGAGCTATAAGAAAAAAAAAAAAAAAAAAGTCACAATTGTTTTTAGTTTCTGAAGAGAAGAAGAAAACTCATTTAAAAATCAGTTGATGTAGGCAATTCACAAATGAAAAAATGACCATCATAAATATCAAATTAAGTAGAGTTCTGTTTTGATACAGCACACATTTAGCAAGTATTATCTCCTAATGGCATAATTAGATATTTGAGACATGTCTGGAAAATGGTGTCTATGTACGACTTTCAGATATATGACTCACCTTCACACATATAAAAAATACTAAAATTATAAATGGTGACAGTCACATAAAATTTTTCCACATGGATGAATATGATTCCATAAGACTAATAATTTAGTAGAGGTTTTCTTTTCTTTTACTTTGTTTAGCTAGTTTGCAGATTTCCATTCTAGTTAGACTAGTCTCAGAATGAGCATCTGGATGGTATTCTCCCATATATTTCTTCATATTTACATAATCATATAAAACACATAAATAATGGGCTCATCGCTTTAATTTTAATGGGACTACATTTTACATAATTACTTAATGTCTTGCTTTTCTCACACAAAATATAATTTGTGTAAGTCTTTTCAAGTCATCAGGTATAGTGCCAACTCATTCTTGTTAATGACCATATTATAAATCATGGTGTGACTACACTACTGCAATTTAGTCAATTATTCCTCTCGTGATGGGAATTGATTCTTTTTGGTTAAAAATTTACTATAATAATTACCATACATATTTAGTATTATCTACTGAATCCCACAGTAATATCACATCACACAGTAGAGTCTCAAGAGCAGTATTTATGGAAAAAATAATATATGTATTTTTAAGCTTACTAAATATTTCCGTAATAGTTTCTAAAAGTATAATAGTTCATACTTTACCATCAATGTATAAGTTTCTTCAAATTCATTATTTTGCAAAAGCACTGCTTATTTCATTTCATCTTATAGCTACTTATTCTGGCATTGGTAAATTACTTACCCAAAATTTCCAGTTTCCACATTTATGAAATCCTTCTCTAAAAGCCTCTAAATAATGCCATGTAACTGGCAATATTATTTTCACTTTATAGATGAGAAAATGGGAGAATGTCACAGAGTTATCAAAGAGAAATATCAAGATTTAAATCAGATTTTCTTGAGTTGGTAATTTAACTCATTCTTCTTTTGAGCTTCAGATTCAAACTCAGACTTTTTTGTGAAGAGGACTACTTCTCTTAGGGCCTTATGAGAAGTAAAGTCTATAATGAGATCAGATTTGTGAGAGGTTTACTAGAGGAAATGTTTGTGAAGAAAACAGGGAGAGAGCCGCAGTAGGTGAGACACAGATCAGGACTTAGGTCATGACACAGATCTGACAACTGTGGAAGGGGAGAAAGAGGAGATCATCACACAGGAAGAAAGCAAAATAACATTAAAAAGACAGGAAAGAAATAAAAGACCAAAATGGATGTAAGAAGAGACTCTGAAACTTGCTCTTGAGCTTAAAGAAGCTAAAGCAAATTAAAACAATGAGGAAGTAAAATAGTTGAACAGAAATTTCAAAGCTCAAAAAGACAAACTCAGTATTATAATGAAATGTGAAAGACCTAGAGTTAGAAAAGCAAAAGGGAAGAACACACTCAACATTTCTCAAACTGAAAGACTTATACAGAAAAATTCAAGCCTCAATGCAAGGTTGAAGGATTCTAGGGGTAAAATATTGAATGATGCAAAAAGAATCAAAAGAAGATGAGAGAGTCACTGTACCAAAAACAAATGGTTGATGTTCAACCATTTCAAGAGGTAGCATATGGTCAAGAATTGAATATACTGAAGGAAGAAGTCCAAGCTACACTGATGGCATTGATGAAAAACAAGGCTCCAGGAATTGATGGAATACAAATGAAAAACTTTCAACAAACTGAAGCAGCCTTGGCAGTCATCTATGCCATGATTTTGGAAGCCAAGAGATCCACATTTGTGTCCATTCCAAAGAGAGGTGACCCAATGACATGTGGAAATCATCTACAAATATTATTAATATCACATGCATGTAAATTTTTCAGAAGGTAATTAAAAAATGATTGTGACAATGCATTGACAGAACTGACAGAAATCCAATCCAGATTCAGAAGAAGAATTGGAACTAAGGCTATCATTGCTACGATCAGATGAATCTTGGCTGAAAACAAAGAACACCAGGAAGATGTTCACTTGTGCTTTATTGACTATGCAAAGGCTTTTGATTGTGTGGATCATAACAAGCCAAGGGTTTTCCAGAACACTTCACTGTGCTCATGAGGAACCTGTATACAGACCAAAAGGCAATTGTTCAAACAGAACAAAGAGATACCAATGGTATGACAACAGGAAAGGTGTGTGCCATTTTGTATCCTTTCGCCATACTTATTCAATCTGTATGCTGAACTAATAATCAGAAAAACTGGATTATATGAAGTAGGATGTGGTATCAGGATTTGAGTAACAATCTGTGATATGTAGATGACACATCATTGCTTGTTGGAAGCATGTTGTTGTTGTTGTTGTTAAGTGCCGTCAAGTCGGTTCTGACCCATAGCGACCCTCCCTGTACAGGGTTTCCGAGGGTGTAAATCCTTACGGGAGTAGAAAGCCTCATCTTGCTCCCACGGAGCGGCTGATACTTTCGAACCGCTGACCTTAAGGTTCGCAGCCCGATTCGTAACCACTACGCTACATAGAGGACTTTAAATACTTACTGATGAAGATCAAAGACTACAGCCTTCAGCATGAACAGCACCACATTGAAAGAAAACAAAAATACCACTGGAGCAAATACGTAACATCATGATAACTGGAGAAAAGATTAAAGTTATCAGGTTTCTTTTTACTTGGATCCCAAATCAACACTCATGGAAGCAGCAGTCAAGAAATCAAACAGATTCCCTTAGGCAAATCTGATGCAAAGACCTCTCATGCTAAAGAGCAAAGATATTAGTTAGAGGACTCAGTTGCACCTGACCTATTTTGATCATCTCATCCACATGCCAATGTTGAACAATGAATAAAGACTACTTTAGAAGAAACAATGCATTTGAATTATGGTGTTGGTGAAGAATTTTAGAAGTGCCATGAATTTCCAGAAGAACAAACAAATTGGTCTTGGAAGATATACAGCTCCTTGAAAACAAGGATGGTAAGACTTCATGTTTCATACTTTGGACATGTTATCATGAGGGACCAGCTCTGGAAAATGACATCAAACTTATTATTGAAAGTGGAGGGTCAGTGGAAAGAGGAAGATCCCCAGTAAGATGGATTAGCATTGTGGCAATGGGCTGAAAGGCAACAATAATTGTGAAGATGGCATAGGACTGGGCAGTATTCTTTGATCTGTTGTGTATGGGGTCTCTATGAGTCAGAACCAACTCAATGGCACCTAACAGCAATAATACCTGTCACTGATCATCAAACAGAAGACACATAGCCCTTCTTAAAACGACATTTGGTAAAGTAACTAAATGTCAAAGACTTCATGCATTTATATACTAGAAATATGTTAGCCATTAATTTTTAAAATAATACTTATGAATAAATAACATAGTTAAATAGAACTATATTTTATCAATTATCCACTGGTGAAAATATAAAATTTATCAGCTTTACCTTATAGTGAATATTTCTTTTAAAAAGCTTCCAAGTACTCTCCCAAAGGTTTTTCAAAGATTGTATCTTTAAATCCCCATAACAATGTTGTTGTTGTTGTTGTTGTTATGTGCCATCGAGTCGGTTCCGACCCATAGCGACCCTGTATAGGGTTTCCGAGGGTGTAAATCTTTACGGGAGTAGAAAGCCTCATCTTTCTCCTGCGGTGCAGCTGGTAGTTTCGAACCGCTGACCTTAAGGTTCTCAGCCCGATTCGTAGCCACTACGCTACCAGAGCTCCATAACAATATGAGGTAGGAATTGGCATCATACCCAAATTACAAGATTAGAGAGATTCAGAAGCTTGCCAAAAGTCAATTAGATACCACTGGCTGATCCAAGATTCGATCTCAGACAGGCTGACCCTAGAACCAGCCTAACACTGGCACATTTAATCCATGTGCCCTTTTGTCTTCACCAATCACTGAGAAAGCTTACTGTGGGTTTTAGAAAGATAAGAAGCATTTGGTGGCATTCTACTAAAAGCCTATGCACTTCTGGTTAGTTTTTCTGAAAAAAGAAAAAAAAACCCTCAGGTTTTAATGACATACTTTTGGAGATGCCATAATCATTCACCTATTCTCAGCCTCAGGAAAAGAAAGCAACTTAAGTGGCTGAATGACCTTAAATTCCTCTAAATTTTTCTCTTTTTTTTTTTGGCATGGGTGGGATACATTGTTGTTGTTGTTGTTAAGTGTCGTCGAGTCGGTTCCGACCCATAGCGACCCTGTACAGGGTTTCCGAGGGTGTAAATCCTTACGGGAATAGAAAGCCTCATCTTTCTCCCGTGGAGCGGCTGGTAGTTTCGAACTGCTGACCTTAAGGTTCGCAGCCCGATTCGTAACATACTAAATTTTATTTATATTTTCTACTAAAAGTACGTGTAATAATAATGAATTTGATAGATTTAGTAAACAAGAGTCAGGATCTTAACATTGACTATATGGTGAAAATCAGTAAACAGGTTTTGACTAAGCGACAGTGATCTGATAAAGACTGACTAGTTAAAACTAGTCAAATCTAGTCATGAGTGATTTAAATAGCATGTTTCTTTTCAATAAAAGATTTCAGAATCTTAAAATAATAGATTATAAAACATGTTTCAGAAAACATGAGATACATAACTACTGGGTATTCTCTTTAAACTGATAATCTGTACTATTATTTAGACATATAAATGTTAGCTTTAATAAGCATATGTATTATTATTTAATATATGCTTATTATATGCATGTTATTGTTGTTGCTAGGTACCATAAAGTTGGTACCAACTCATAGCAACCCAATGCACAACAGAACAAAACACTGCGTGGTGCTGCCCAACCTCACAACCTACATTTGATCCCATCGCTGCTGTCACTATTTCAATCCATCTTGTTAGGAATTTTCCATTTTTTATCTGACCCTCCACTCTACCAAGTATGAAGTCCTTCTCCAAAGACTGGTCCCTCCTGACAATATATCTGAAGTATGACAGATAAAGTCTGGGCATCCTGGCTTCCAGGGTGCATTCTGGCTGTGCTTCCTCCAATACAGATTGGTTTGTTCTTTTGGCAGTCCATGGTTTTTAATAGCACCTAACAACAATAATATACATATTCTCTTACAACACCATAGCACAAATGCATCAGTTATTCTGCAGTCTTCTTTATTCATTGTCTTCTTTTTATACAGTCTTCTTTATTCATTGTCCAAATTTCTCATGCATATGAGGTTATATACATATAACCATGCATATACCATGGCCTAAGTCAGGTGCACCTTAGTCCTTAAACTGACATCTTTGCTCTTGGATACTTTAAAAAGGTTTTGTGCAGCAGATTTGACTAATGCAATAAGTAGTTTGATTTCTTGACTGCTTCTTCCATAAGTTAAGGAGTTCTGGTAGCATAGTAGGTACAAGTTGGGCTGCTAACCTCAAGGTCAGCAGTTCAAAACTACCAGCTGTGCCACCAGAGAAAGATGAGACTTTCTGCTTCCATAAAGAGTTAACAGCCTTGGGTTGCTGGGAGTCAGAACTGACTCCACGACACACCACCACCACCACCACCACCACCACGTTTCCATAAGTATTGATGGTTGATTATCTTGGACAAACTTCAATCTTTTCCCCATTTATCATGATGGTATTTACTGGTCCAGTGATAAGCATTTTTGCTTTCTTTGCATTGAGATGCAACCTATACTGAAGGCTGTAATATTTGATCTTCATCAGTAAGTATTATTTGCATATGAATCATTTAAAAGCTTGTCTATATCCTTAATGGGAGTCCTGGTGTGGTGCTGCAGGATAATGTGCAAGGTTGGTTTGAACTGCACGGTCAGTGGTTCAACTCACCAGCTGCTCCTCAGAAACATTATATTGGGTTGCTATATGTCAGAACTGACTCAATGGCACTTAATAACAACAACATGTCCTTACTGCCAATTCATAATTCAAATTATAATTACTATTTGATTAAGTCAATAGCAATTCATAAGAAGAAAGCTCATGAATCTACCTTTAATATCCATGGTTATTTTCATCTGAACCTTTGGTCCAGCTCCAGCACTATTGATTGCATAAACCTAAAACAAAGAAACTTTTTGTTACTCATTAAAATTATGGATTATGTCTATATATAACTTACAATTTTATGTAATTTCAAAAATAGCCACTCTTAAAAGCAATTTTGCATAGTATATCAATGATACTTATTTTTACAGACACTCAAAAGAATATAATATATATGGGATTAATGTTAACAATAATGTATTTCTTAAAACTGATGTTCTGATGCTAAAACCTAGAAGAAAAGCTGAGTAAATTAAATAGCTGTATGACAGAGCTCAGGAAAGGGCTGTGGCTTCAATTTGAATTCTTAAAATGAAGAGAACAGAAAGGCCACCATGTCTACACACTTTCCATTAGCCCACTCAAACACCTGTTCTTTCTCTCTGTAGATAGTTAACTCTGATGTTCTTTTAATCCATATTCAAGAACCCTTTTTTCTTCTCTGAGATGAAATCCTATTCCTTCAGCCTTCCAGTTTTCCTGTATTAAATCATCCCCCTGAAAGCTGGTCTTCATGCCCTTCTTCACCCCTGCCCCAAGGTATCCAATGCAATAGTCTGCATAATGCAGCATATACTCATAAAACATTTCTGTTTGTATATACAGAGTTTGATTTACACAAATGTGAGCCCTTTCAATTAACTTCATGTTTAGCAATCTGTAGACACAGAATATTCTTTTATTCACTTTATTTTACTATATAGGTTCTGGATATATTTTGGATGTACTTGGTGAAGACTATTCAGAATATAATATGCTTATTAACATTGATTAATTTGTTTTATACATTCATGATTCACATCTTCTAAATTACGGAGGCTTTGCAACTGTTTCGCTGGATTAAAATTACACATAATAATTTGTATGATATGGTAGGTACAGTAAATAAACTAAACAAATGATATAAACATGTATAAATGAAATATATATTAGAAGTTATAAATGTTAAAAGGGGAAAAATTGAAACAATTTTTTTTTTTCAAAATGAAAAATAATATTTGGTGTGCTTTGTATTTTTACAATTAGTGACACAAGAAATGAAAAAATTGGGAAATGTTTCTCAAACTGCAATATGCAAAGAGTCACTTGGAAGCCCTACTAAAATCAGTCATGAAGATTTTGATTCAGTAATTGGGGCTAGGGATGCAAAAGTTATACAATTCTAAACAGTACCCAGGAGTTACGATTTCAGCATATGACAATTTGTGAACAGTTAGAGAACATATATTTTCATAATTAAGATATAACTATAGTTTGTTTTGTTCATTATTTTCTTTTTTATTAGCAAAAGTCAAAATTGATGCAGCACTTACTACCTATTGAAACTATGAATATTTAATCCTCTGAACAATCTTATAAAGTTACTATTCTTGTTTCAATTTTTTCAGATAAGGAAACATGTTGTTGGTGGTGTTAAGTGCCATGGAGTTGGTTCTGATTCATGGTGACCCTGTATAGAGTATCCAAGGAGCAGATGGTCAGTTTGAACTGCAGGCCTTGTGGTTCGCAGTCCAGTGCTGATCTTACATTAAGCACAGATTTTAGGAAAATTCCTAGAAACAGAAAGCAGCAGAGCCAGGACTTGAGCATAGACCAGTTCATTGTCTTAATGACCACTCTGTCTCTTTCACAATGGTACATTTCAAGAGAAGTGCAACAAGAATCTAAACAAGCTAGAAAGAAAAAAGGGGCTCAAATAACATATCACATTAGGAAAATCTGCTGCACAAGACCTTTTAGTCGTGTTCTAGAACAAAGATGTCAGTTTGGGGACTAAGGTGCACCTGACCCAAGCCATCATATTTTCAGTAGTCTTATATTCATGTGAAAGTTGGGCAATGAATAAGGAAGACCATAGAAGAACTGATGCATTTGAACTATGGTGCTGGAGATGAATACTGAAAGTACCATAAACCAATCTATGTTGGAATAGTACAGCTAGAATACTCCTTAGAAGGCATGATGGCCAGACTTTGTCTCTCATATTTTGAACATATTATCAGGAGGCACCAGTCCCTGGAGAAGTACATCATGCTTGGCAAAGTTAAGGCTCTTTGAAAAAGAGGAAGACCCCAAATGATCTGCCCCCTGATGGATTAGAATAGTAGCAGCAGCAATTGGCTCAAGTATAATGATGGTGAGGTTAGTGCAGGACCAGGCAGTGTTTCCTTCTGTTGTGCATAAGGCCTCTATGAATTTGAATGGACTTGACAGCACCTAACTACTACAACAAGAGGTAATCTGGATAGATTTTCTTGAAGGACAGAGAGTGACCCCAAGGGCTTATTATGAAGAAGTTTTAAGAGAATATAAAACTACACTGATGAGAAAAAGGCCAGGAAAATTGCATTGAGGAATTGAATTCCATCATGACAATGCATCTGCTCTTTTTTGAGGGTATCAAGGGTTGTCATGTGAGAACTTTACTAGGAAAGCTCCTGCCATCCACCCTATAGTCCTGGTATTGGCACTGGTTTTGTTCGCCAAACTCAAATAACATTAATGTTCTTTTGAGGTGCCAAAGTGTCAGTTTGATATGATACAAATTAAAGTGTACAGAATTCTCCAAGAAAGAACTGTAGAGATGGAAACACCAAGTTCAGACTTAGATTGATCAATAGCTTCATATTTTGATATCTTAATATAGGTTTCTATATGATTTTGTAGCAATACTTTTTTTACTTGTACATATATATTTGCTGTTGTTATTGTTGTTACATGCTGTTGAGTCAGTTCCGAGTCATAGCAACCCTGTAGAGGATTTCCAAGGCTTTACATCTTTGAAGGAGCAGAAATTCTCACTTTGTGTATATCTATATCTATATATATAGATAGATATAGATATACACACACATACTCATATGGACTCCCGCTGTAGTGCTATAGGATCAGCACCAGACTGTGAACCACAAGATAAGCAGTTCAATCACACCAGCTGTTCCTTGGAAACCCTATACAGGGTCCTTAAAAGTCTGATTTGATGGCACTTAAAAATTATAAAACCACATATCTATATATGTTATGTACCATCCATCCCCTGAGCTGCTGGATTGGTTCCAGTTGACAAATTGCCAGTTAGCAGCCAAGTGTTTGTTTAACTATCGTGTCACCAAGACATACATAACTCATATCTAAGTTATATATATATATATATATATATAATGAACTAAAATCTAAATATAAATGAAATTATATATCATATAAATCACTTGTCTGTCAGTTTGTCATACTGTGGTGACTTGTATGTTGCTGTGATTCTGAAAGATATGTCACAGGTATCTTAAATACCAGAAGGGTCACCAATGGTGGACAGGTTTCAGCTGAGCTGCCAAACTAGGACAGACTAGGAAGAAGGTTACACAGATTACTTCCAGATATTTAGAAACTGAAAAACTTATGAATAGCACTGGAATGCTGTCAGCTAGCACCAGGATATTAAATATTGAAACATCATGAAGAACAACAGAATAGTGTCAAATACACAGAATACTGCCAGAACATGAGCTCCTCAGGTTAGAAGGCTCTCAAAATATGACTGGGGAAAGACTGCCTCCTGAAAGTAGAGTTCACGTGATGATGCAAATGCAATAAAGCTTTTGGAACCTTCAAAATGTGGAGAAACAGCTGTAAACATCCATAAATAATAAGAGCATAGAATGTACAAAGTATGAATCTAGGAAAAATACAAATTGCCAAAATTAAATGAAATGCATAAACACCAATATATAATTAGTGAGCTGAAACCAGCTGGCATTGGCCATTTTGCATCTGACAGTCACACGGTTTACTATGCCAGTAATGAAAATTAAAGAGGAATGGTATCACATTCATCATCAAAAAATACATGTCAGGATATATCTTGAAGTATAATGCTGCCTGTAAAAAGATAATATCCATATACCTACAAACAAGACCAGTTAATACATATTTTTCAAATTTATGCACAGACCACTAAAGCCAGTGATGATGAAATTGAAGAATTCTACCAACTTCTTCAGTCTGAAATTGATCAAACATGCAATTAACATGTATTGATAATTACTGGTGATTGGAATCCAAAGGATGGAAACAAAGAGAAAGGATTTGTCATTGGAAAATATGGGCTTGGTGATAGAAACGAGGCTGGAGATCACATGATAGAATTTTGCAAGAACAATGACTTCTTCATTGCAAATAACCTTTTTAAACAACATAAAAGACAACTAGACACATGGGCCTCACCAGATGGAATCCTCAGATATCAAACTGACTACATCTGTGGAAAGAGATGGTGGGAAAACTCCATAACACCAGCAAAAACAAGGCCATGGGCAGACTATGGAATAGACAATCAATTGCTCAAATGCAAGTTCAAGATGAAGGTGAGGAAAATCAAGGCAAATAGAGAAGAGCCAAATTATGGCACTGAACATACCCCACAGAAATTTAGAGATCATCTCAAGAATTTATTTGATGTATTAGATATTAATGATCAAAGACCAGAAGAGGTATGAATGACATCAAGAACATCATACAAAAAGCAAAAGGTCATTAAGAAGACAAGAAAGCAGGAAAAGACCAAAATGGATGTCAGAAGAGACTCTGAAACTTGCTCTCCATCGTAGACATGCTAAAACAAATGAAGTAATGAGTTGGTAAAAGAGTTGGACAGAAAATTTCAAAGGGCAACTTAAGAAGACAAAGTCAAATATTACAATGAAATATGCAAAAACCAAGAGTTAGAAAACTAAAAGGGAAGAACACTCTCAGCATTTCTAAAGCTGAAATAACTGAAGAAAGATTCAAATCTCTTCTTTCAATATTAAAGCATTCTATGGGCACAAGACCTCTTTAAAGTGTTGAAGATCAAAAATGTCAGTTTCAGCACTAAGGTACACCTGACCCAAGCCACGGTATTTTCAATAACCTCATACACATGCAAAATTTGATAGTGAATACGGAAGACCATAGAAGAATTGATACATTTGAGTTACAGTGTAGGAAGAGAATATTGAAAGTATCATGGACTGCCAATAGAACAAACAAATCTGTGTTGGAAGAAGGACAGCCAGAGTGCTCCTTGGAAGCCAGGATGGCCATACTTTGTCTCTTATACTTTGGACATATTACCATGAGGGAACAGTCACTGGAGAAGAATATCATGTTTGGTAAAGTGGAAAGTCTGTGAAAAAAAAGGAAGATCCCCAGCGAGATGGATGGGCACAGTGGCAGCATCAATGGCATCAAACATAACAACTATTGTGAGGTTGGACTAGGACTGGGCAGTGTTTCATTCTGTTGTACATAGGGTTGCTATGAGTTGGTACTGACTCCATGGCACCTAACAACAAAAACAACAATGGACACAGGTAAACATCTTTCTCTTATTCTCTATTTTAAGTCAAGATTCATTTGATGTTGGCAATGACATCCCTCATTACATGTCCTCATCTGAATCTGGCTAGAACCTCTGGCAGTTCCCTGTCCATGTACTATTGAAGTCGGTTTTGAATTATTTTTAGTGAAATTTTTCTTGCAGCCAATATTAATGATATTTTCCAATGATTTCTGTTTTCCGTTGGGTCACTGCTCTTTGGAATAGGCACAAATATGGATCTTTTCCGGTCTTCCAAATTTCTTGGCATAAATGAGTGAGTGTCTCCAGTGCTGCATCAACTGTTCATGTAAAATGTATTGGTTCTATTCATACTTTAGTAGTTATTTGCTATATTTTCATAAGAAATAGACAATTCAATTTCTTTTCATCTATTTTCTGTTGATATGCCTTAACCCCACAGAAAATAGGGAAATCACACAAGAACAATTTTAATGTGTCATAAATGTTACTAGTTTTGAATGCAGGTTTTGTAAATTTACTTTGTTACTTAGATGACTTATTAAAATCTATGAATGCTTACACTGATATTGTACGTATGTCCACCTTTTAATCCCTCTAACATTGCAATAACAGATGTGTCCGTTTTCTGAATGATACTGAGATTGTGAATCTGGACAGCAGTAGGGTCATCTTCTTGGTAAACCAATGCTTGATATACTTGGATATTTCCATTTGGTTGAGAAGGAGGAAGGAATGTTAGCTGAAATTTTGTAACTTCATCTGGTATCTTCTGAAATGTCATGTTATTAGGTGGGTCTTTGGGGGCTAAAATAAAATATAAATTAATATTTTTTAAACATTTGTATTCTTTTTGAACTTTGTAAAAAATGCTTACTTCAAATTTTTGTTTTTAAGAAGAGTAGCGTAGTGGTTACGAATTGGGCTGCGAACCTTAAGGTCAGCGGTTCGAAACTACCAGCTGCTCCGCGGGAGAAAGATGAGGCTTTCTACTCCCGTAAGGATTTACACCCTCGGAAACCCTGTACAGGGTCGCTATGGGTCGGAACCGACTCGACGGCACTTAACAACAACAATATACATATTATTCAAAACCATATAAATTATGATGGCAATAAGGTTAATGTATCATGGAATCCTTGACATTTATATATCCATAAAAATCATAGTGGTGATCCACTTTGCTTGTTTATTTATTTATATTTCCATATATATCCATCTTTGTGACACCAGCCACTCTTCAGAAACTCTATACAGGGTTGCTATGGGTCGGAACTGACTCTACAACACTTAACAACAACAATATACTCTATACTATAAACACTGGACTGTGAACCACAAGGTTCATGATTTGATCCTGCCACCCATCCATGGGAGAAAGATGAGGCTTCTGTTTCAGTGACGATTTTAAGCCTCAGAAACCTTATACAGGGTCACTATGAGTTTGAACTGAGTTGACACTTAACAACACTTTTAAATGAAATTCATTTCTACAGCTTTTGGAAATTTTTACTTTAAAATAACAAAGACTTACTGGTGTTCCAAAAATATTATATATAGTCTCATGAAATATCTCCCAACTTCACACATTAGTGTTATCTTGTATAACTGCAATAAAATATCAAACTAGGAAATGAATATCGGTATTATACTCTTAACTAGACTACAGGCCTTTTCAGCCTTCACAGTGTTTACTGTCTTTGTGTGTGTGGATGTTCTATGCAATTTTATCCCCTGTAAGCAAGCCACCACAGTAAGACAAACTAACAAACAAACGGTGGCTCCCCTGTACAGATTCCTATAATTATCACTACAAACAAAATACAAAGCTTTCATCATCACAAAGAAATTCCCTTGAGCTACCTACCCCCTTTGTATTTGTACTCTCATGCTTCTCTCCAACCACCAATCTGTTTTTCATCACTATAGTTTTGTCATTTTGAGAATAACATTAATATAATGATCTTGTCCATTCAAGCTTTTGTACCTTTCAGTAACTCATGCAATTGTATTACAGAGTAGTCCTCCTTTGTATGGTTACATTGTTGTTGTTGTTACATTACATTAGAGCTTGTTTAATCTTTCAAGGACATTTGTGATATCTACAGATTTTTGTTATCATGAATAAAGTGCTATAAACATTAGTGTACAGGTGTTTTTATAGCTATAAGCTTTCATTTCTTTGTAATAAATGCCCCAAAATGGTGATTTCTGTGTTGTGTAGTAAATGCATGCTTAGTTTTACAAGAAAATGTCACACTGTTTTCCACTACAGTGGTGTAATTTTCTATTCTCCCCAGTCATGGATGAGATATCCAGTTTCTCTATTATCTTTTCCTGCATTTATATTATTACTTTAATTTTTTCTATACTCTAATAAATGTATAGTAATATCGCTTTAACTTTCATTTCTCTAATGTTACCAAAATTATTCTTATCATGTGCTTATTTGTCAACTGTGCTTCCTTTTTGGTGAATTATCTTTTCATGTCTTTTGTCTGTTTTCTAGTAGATTTTTTATGTTGAGCTTGGAGTCCTTTATATATTCTATATACTCCAGTTTATTTATTTATTTATTTTAATTTGAGTAAATGCTTTATTATCTAAAAAATTGGTTCATAAGTCCCTGGCATCAAAGGAATTGCTAATTTTTGTAAGTGGCCTAGATATGTTCTACTATCAAGTTTCATGATTTTAAGATGTCAGCAATATGGAACCATCTTAATAATATAATAGAACATTTAATTATATCACTTTCCCATCAACACAGCAAAATCCCTTAATGAAGATTATATTGCCCACTTCCACTGATTGGCAGGAGGCTCTTCCACTAAAGGCTCCCATGGTTTCCATAGCATCAATTTTCTCACTAGATTCAATTCCTTTTCAGCCTGAAAAATCACTTCCTCAATTTGTCCACCCTGAAGTTGGTCTTCTAATTTTTTTAACATCTGGCTCCGCTTTCACCATATTTAGCTTCTCATTTGTAATGTCTTCAGTATACTTTATAGGCTGCAGTTTCAGGCATTTGCTCGAGAACATCAAGGATCTTTGCATATAGTATCCCTAGTCTCTCTTGCGGACTGTCACATACAGCCAACCCCACCAGGCCAGGGGTCTTTTTCAGCGGCCTGCCATGGCCGCGCTGACGAGCTGACGGTGCGCAGCCCTCTACTCCAGTTTATTTTTGATAAATAAAATTAGACTAATAATATTTCTAATGATCAATATTGTATCAATTAGATTATATATACATTATTCTATGAAAATTATTGCTACTCCATGTAATTAGTAGTCTTTATATGAGTGAATGTCTGAGGAAATGTATTGATTTTGACCAAATTGAAATGGATGTATTTTATTATTCTAAGTAGAGAATTCCCATGAAGAAGGCTGCTAATGTCAATAATTCCCTGTAGCAAACAGAAATATTAGCAAATAAATTATAATGAAAAACAGTTGATAAAACATGTTTTGTGTTAATTATACCTTAAACTTTAAGACTGTGTAACTAAAATAAAGCTTACATTTTCAACAGATACATTTTCATACTATTTGATGCTATACAATTCTGATAGATATAAAATATCATTTATTTTTATTAAAAGTGTTTTATCTGATCTTAAAAATATGACCAGAATTAAAGTTCAACAAGAGTAGGTATTCTCTGAATGCTGAACAAAACTCCCTAAGCCATAAATTATGTTAGTTTTACATCTAAAATCATATTCTTAGAAATTCGGTAAGAAATTATTTAAATACAGTGTCCTTGGGAGAGGTAACAAATTTAAATGTGACAATCAATACTTTATGACCTATGTGTGAAAATTCCTTCAGCGTCTTTTATCACAGACAGACAGGATGGAGCAGAAATATGTGGCACCAACATAAAACCCAGTGGAATTGAGGGTGCTGAGGATAAACATTCTCTCTTAATTTAGAGACATGATTTTATAAACA
>NW_006408693.1:5780433-5795162 GCF_000296735.1 Chrysochloris asiatica
AAAAAAAAAAAAAAAAAACCTATAGCAACACATTCTTTCACCTGCATTTTCCAATGATATATCTGGTGGCAAAGTGCATCAGGAGTCTGAAGGAGAATGGGGTAAGCATGTTCTGGGAGGTGACTTTCCACATTTAAATCTTACTGGTCAGTCTTATTTACTTAGACCCTGTGCATAAGAACTTGAGGAAATCTGTATGGGTTGTGACATGTATCAAATAGATAACATAATAAACAGGTCACTTGACTAAGTCAAGAAAATTGCTCTGTCCTGGATTCTAATTTTGAATTTTGGATTATTTAATAATAAAGCATTCTTATATGAATTTGCAATTAAATCACAGGATAGAAATAAGTAAAATAGAATTTTAGATGAAATGTTATTGCTTATAGACAGTTTTAAAAATAATCTCGTTCACAAGGTAACTCAATTGCTAGAACATTTCGTGGTTTAGATAAGTGCCAAAAACACACCAAGTGCCTTTTTATAAACTATTTTGCTTCTTTATTTTCAAGGACTGGATATTTTACATAATTCCACTTCGCCTGGAAAATGTAAATATAAAATTTCACATTAGTCAATGGCATTGTCTTGAATTTTTTTTATTTATCAACTTAACAAACTCTTGGTAACATATTTCATTTTGGGGCACAGAGAACATGAAACTGTAAGAAAAACAGCTAACACCCAGTCAAATTTTTAACAATGATGAAAAGTATGTCTTACCTGATTCTAAAGTGGTAACAAAGACCACATCACTTGGCTTCCCTTCTACATATGCAGCAGTAATGTTTCCAGTAAATGCAGTGATCACCACGGAATACCTTGTGAATATTTTTAAATCTTTAATTTCTATGGTTTTATTTTCTTCATTTGATTTGATGAAGGAAATATTAAATTCATCACTATCTACCTATAGGAAAAAACAGCTAACAATTATGGAATCAGCACTTGAAATTCAAATCACCAAAACAGAATAAAATCTACATGAAATATGTTTATCTTATCAAGATTGGTTTGTTTGTTATTTTGTTTTCAGTCAGAGTGTCCTGAGAACTCTGAAGTGTTACTTTTTTAACATTAAGTAGGCATCATTTCAATGGAAAAGTAAAAGAAAAATGATCAGCCAACCACCATCAATAAAAAATTAAAAAAAATCTGAGTTCATGACAATCAGTTTTTTACTCTAATGTTTTGAGAAAGAAAGAAATAGGGTTTTGCAGTCTAGTTATCAAGGATTCAAATTCTAGCTTGGCCACTTAATCACTCTGGTTACAAGTCATTTACATTCTCTGTCTACATGTAAAATTGAGGCAAAACACATTTTTGTAGTGTTCTCTGATAGCATAGTGGGTAATGAGTTGAGCTGCTACCACAAGGTCTGTAGTTTGAATCTATCAGGCACTCTTCAGGAGAAAAATGAGGATTTCTGCTCTAGTAAACCTATATTATTGTTAAGTGCTGTCGAGTCAGTTCTGACCCATAGTGACCCTGTATAGGGTATCCTAGGAATGGCTGGTGAGCTTAAACCTCCTACCCTGCAAACCAACTTTGCAGTCCAGTGCATTAATCCACAGTGCCATAGCAGGACTCCCAGAAACCCTATACAGGGTCGCTATATAATCTCTGAGTTTCTTTCAGGTATCTGAATTGAAGCATTTAAAAACCAGCTATGTTGTTGTTGTTAAATACTGTCAAGTTGGTTCCAACTCATAGCATGACTCTGTATAAGGTTTCTGAGGAATTGCTAGTGGTTTGAATTGTCAACTTTATAGCTCGCAGTCCAGTGTTGATCCTATAGTGCCACACTAAGTGATTAATTTTATTTTCAACTTGACTCTCAATCATAGCCTTGAAAAATGCTTGCTGTCCTTCTTCCCCCCCCCACCCCCTCAGTTTGTTCTTTAAATGCTCTTCTAAATCTTTTAAACCTTAGGGTGTCTCTGTGAGAAATACAGCAAAAGGATGGTAGATTGTGATACTTTAGGTTTTGGGTCTACTTAATTGAGCCAATATTCTCAGTAATTTGGTAGGTGAGAAGTAGTTATCCTCATAATGAGATGTAATATATTGTAATTAACTCTATGATTAGATCTGCTGAGTAGCCAATCAATTGAAAGGAAGTTTCCTCTGGGTGTGGCCTGTTGTTGTCAAGTGCCGTGGAGTCGATTCCGACCCATAGTCCCTGTATAGGGTTTGCAAGGAGCAGCTGGTGAGCTTGAAACGCCGACCTTGCAGTTTAAACGACTTTGTAGTCTGGCGCATTAACCCACAGCGCCACACCAGGACTCCAATATATTAGGCACGCAGGCAAACCTTGTTTGCTTTTTGAAGGGTGTGGATTGTGCGTCTGGCTTGCCCTCCGACATACAGTCCTTTGGACAAGAGCAGTGGCTTTGCTCTATTACCTGCTGGTCGTGGGAGTCATCAGCAGTCTGCCTTCTTACCTGCCAGACCTGTTTACTGTCTGACTTGCTGATCTTGGTTCATCTGACCCAGACTTGGGACTTTCCCACCTCTACAACTGTATAAATAAAACACGGATAAATTACCTCGGCATTGTTCAATCAAAGAGAGAGTTCCCATCTTCATACAAAGTACAGGCAGATGTCCCACTTTTCTAAAGTGGTAAGAGGACAAATGACTGCAGCAATCAGAAGCAGGCATATGTACCCACTGGATAAATGTGTGTGTGTTTTAAATTAATTGTCAACATCTAAATATCAGAGCATTTCACATAGAAACCTAGCTTTCAGAATCCTCCTTTCTCCACTAACTACACTCACATTCATGCTGGATAACAATTACTTAGGGATGATTGACAGCTAACCCCTATCATAGGGCCTGGCTGTCCAATTAATTACAGCCTCGCCCAATAGGCCTGGCTTTGACAACATGTTCACGTTATTTGTCTGATTGCTAAGGTTATTTGAACTTTCATTTTATACAGCTTGGATAACTTTCTCAAAATGCCATAGCTATTTAGGATTTGAGATATAATTTGAGTCCAGGTTGTTCAAGACTTCAGAAGTCTCTAAACTACCTCAAAGTCATTGAACCTGAAAAATGGATAACAGTATCAAGTAGTAAAAATTTAACATAGCAAGAATTTGATCTACAATAACATGAAAATGTTTTAATAAAATCCAAATAGGATGCATGGTCCTTAAATTCAGTATGCACAAAATTTATCCTCTTTCTTAAATGAACACAGGAATGAATTAAATCACTCTACTGGGTGGTACAAACAGTTTCCTTCTTTGTTGTTGTTAATTATTCTTTGTCCAGTTATCCAGGACTGAGACCTCAAGACACTTTTGACCCATGTTTCTCATCTTCAATTGCAAGTCTTGTCATATAGTATTTGAGGATCTAACATATTATGAAATATCTCCTACCATTTTTCAAGTGTGGTGATTTTATGCATAAAGTAAATAATTAGACTTATTCTATTTTCTTTCTTCTTCCTGTCCTACTGCTACCCTGCGTACCTGGTGTGACCCTACACATCCTTCAAATCCCAGAGCAAAGTTAACTAGCTCTGTGAAGTCTTCTCATCTCACTTATGTCCTCCACTATTTATAGGAACTTTGTTAATTTATGTTCCTTCAAAAAGTCATACCTCACATTCTTCTATAATTAGCTGTTTATAGTTGTGTATCTTCCATCAGAATGAGACTATCTTGGTAAGCAGTACTACTCAATTATTTTTTACTGAATGAAAGAACATAGAAAATAGTAAAACAAACAAACAAACAAAAAAAAACAAAAAACGACCACAATGTGCATTAGATTACTTTCTTGTAAAATTATCTATGGTTATATTTATGTCCATATATTTTAAGATTGTCCATTTTCACTTTAGTATTTTAAGGAAGGATTCAATGTCCTTGTGGCTAGTGTTTGGCAGAGGCCCAGTCTGTATCCTAAGTCCTAAATGGAAAGACATTTGTACTTCCTTGGTCTGGAAGTCAATGACTTCTATATGCATATTTATGACATGAGTTGGGCTGCTGGTGTGGCTCTGTAGGATCAGCATTGGAATTCAAACCACAAGATTGGCAGTTCAAAACTACCAGCTACTCCAGAGTAACCCTAAACAGGGCCGCTATGAGTCAGATTCAACCACAACATGACATGAGTGGCAGAT
Source organism: Chrysochloris asiatica (assembly GCF_000296735.1). Lineage (NCBI taxonomy): Eukaryota > Metazoa > Chordata > Mammalia > Afrosoricida > Chrysochloridae > Chrysochloris > Chrysochloris asiatica. The sequence continues at coordinate 5,784,584 of NW_006408693.1, forward strand.
AAGCACTGTAAGGACAATGACCCACATCATACTCGTTCACTTCTACATACCTAGCACCTAGCACAGTGGTAATTTATAGGAGATATTTTAATATATATGCTGAATTAATGAAGGGATGAATTAAATATAGGATAAGCACTAGACTATGAACCACAAAGTTGGTGGTTCAAACCCACCAGCTGCTCCTTGGAAACCCTATACAGGGCTGCACTGAGTCAGAATTGACTCACTGGCACTTGACAACAAAATAATAGCAACTAGGTGATGCAAAAAGTTGGTTGTTCAAACCTACCCAAAGGCACTCCAGAAGACAGGTCTGATGAGCTGCTTCTGAAAGGTCATTGGCTTGAACGACTTCTCGGCACATATGGGCTGCCATAAGTCGAAGTCAGCTCAATGGCAACTAACAGCAACATCACAAACTCTCAAAGTTCTAGAGAAAAGTTCTAGAAAAAGTGCTATCATTAGTTTGAACTCTTGCTATCTTTTATCCAGAGGGTTTTGGTGAGTTTGTATTTTAAATTGACAAATTTTATTTTCAGTTTAGCAGATTTTTCTTTCTCTTGTCACTTACACCATTGTAGGTTTGTTTTAGCCAAATTTTAGCTATATTAGACATTATCTTCTCTGTGCTTCAGTGCTCTTCTGTTAAATGAAGAAAATGATGCTTGTATCACAAGTTGCAATATAATATAAGGCAATGCATGTGATGAGGCTAATGGGTAACGTATAAAATAAGCAAAACATTAGTTCCCTCTTCTTATCCATTTATTTTGCTTACACACATTTAATCTCAGTAAGAAGGTTAAGATAATGAAACTATAAAATTACTTTTTAAGATGCTTTATCTTCCTTCCATTAAGCATATCCAAATGCTTTTTAAGTTAATAAAATGTCTTTCACTTGATAGTGCACATCTTTATTATTTTATAATTTGTTTTTAGTGTACATTCCCAGGATATCATTCACATTGATTATATTTGGCTAACTGTGTACTAAAATCTTCACAAATATGCTCTAAAGAAGGAGCATGAACTGAAGGTTGAATGAGCAAACAGATGTGCCAATAATCTTTTAAATTTTCTGATGATAGCCGGTGAGGCTTGCTTATTGCACTTGAGTTTCCTTGGTCTGTCTGGCTACCCTAATACAACCTTTTGTGCCATATTATTTAAGTGCTTATATTCTCCAGGATACAAGCCTCAGGTCCCCTTCTTATTTCATAGGTAATATGTTCTTTTTTTCTTATATAAGAAAACACTAAAAATTACTCTTATAATTACAATAGTTATCCTGTCTAAATTACTGAATAATTAAAAGTCATTGCAAGCAAAATCTAGAAATTAGCACTATTAACAAAGCTACTTAATTGTCACAAGAATTTAAGCACTAATACATGTTATATTTTCATAGGTAATATATTCTTATGATTTCAATTATCACCTGAAGGTCAACACTCTCTAAATGTCCATTATCAGAATTTCTCTCTCAAGCGCCAGATTCACACTTAATATTTCTTGTGAAGGAGTTGCAAACATCACAAACTCATTAGTCTAGTACTGATTCATTTTTCTCTGCAGATCTGTTCCTTCTCACAAGACTACTTTAGAATGCTATCACATGGGATTAATGACCTATTTGATTTTCCTTGAATGAGACTTACTACACACCATTATCTCCTATTCCTCTATTTCCTTTCCTGCTTCAGTTATTTTTCTAGATTTAGCTTTAGTGCTATCTTCTCTAAGAGATATCGCCTCTAATGTCTTTCAGTATTTTTAAAATCATTTATTGTTATTAGTTGCTGATGGCTTACGTGTTCCAGTTGTGATGGATAACAGGGTAACTGTGATGATAAAGACTTGGAATTCTAACATGTGTATAAAATAAGCCATCTCAAAAGCAGGAGGAGGAAACTCAATCACTATCAAGAAGAAACACAGGAGTGTAGTATGTCCTTTGGACCCTGAGATCACTGCATACTGAATCTCCTTGACACATTATCAGGAATCTGTGATACCAGAGAAGTAACAGAGGAATGACAGAGAAGCACCAGCAGCAGAACCAAAAGCCAAAACACAAGACAGGGTGGTGGGCGTTCCAGGCCAAGGAATAAATAAAGCTGAGTCACACTTGGGGTAGAATGGTTGCTTGTAGAGTGGAGTGCCTCCAGGCACTTAACTGGGGGAGTTAGACTTTTGACTCCTGTAGCTAGAGCTGAATGCCTTCAGGCTGAAGCTTATGGTGGAGTGGTATGTCCTGTGGGCATTTGATTAGCAAACCCTCAAAGACATTTTTAACAACGACTTAACAGAGAGCCAGAACTGCCTGTGGACATAGCAGAGAGGAGACTGTTCTGACTGAAAGAATTGTGTCTTGAACATTTCTCACCCTGAATTGCAATCTTTTAGCTTCCCTGATGAACCCCATAACTATGAGTATGGTGTCTGAATTCTATGTGACCATTGCAATGAATTTTCAAACCCAACAGAGGAGAGAGTGCTGCAGAAAAGCTGGTTGGTGCCACTTTTGCAGTAATATTCTCAGAATAAATAAAGTAATATTTTGCATTTATTGGGTGCTTATTATGTATCAGACAATGTTCTAAGTTTTTTTTCACGCTAATTCATTTAAGACCCACTGTTCTTTATGAAAAACCCCAAACCTGATGCCATAAATTTGTACAAACTCATAGCAACCTTGTAACACAGAATAGAATTGCCCTGGAGCTTAGTGGGTTAATCCTTGGGCTGATAAGGGCATGATCCTTGGTTCAAACCCATCAGCCCTTCTGCAGGAGAATGATGAGGCTTTCTGCTTCTGTAAAGATTTATAGTCTTGGACACCCAAAGAGCAGTTCTGCTGTTCTAAGGGTCACTATTAGCTGAATTGACTCCATGGCAGTATGTTTGTTTTGGTTTGTAGCGTCTTTAAAGCTGTAATCTTTTGGGAAGCAGACTGTCACATTTTTCTCATGGGATAGCTGGTGGGTTCTAACTGCCTACCTTTGATTAGCATCAAAGCACTTTAGCCAGTGCACCACTAGGTCTCCCATGTTAGCTCATTTGTTGTTGTTGCTGTTAAGTGCCGTTGAGTTGATTTCCCACCCATAGCGATGCTGTATAGGGTTTCCGAGGAACCTCTGGTTAACTCATTTGTTGTTGTTATGTGCCTTGGAGTCAGTTCTGACTCATAGCGACCCTGTACAGGGTTTCTAAGGCTGTAAATCTTTATAGGAGCAGAAAGCCTCATCTTTCTCCCGCGGAACAGCTGGTAGTTTCGAACTGCTAACATTAAGGATCGCTCGCCGATTCGTCACCACTACGCTAGCAGAGTTAACTCATTTAGTCCTCACAAAATCCTTGTACCCTGGGTATTATTATTATTATAATTATTTATCTTACAGATGTGGACACAGAAACACAGAAAGATTAAGAATGCTATCTAAAGTCAGAGTTCAAATTCAAGTAATCTGGCCCCCAAATTAATAGTTTCAACCATGCTCTACACTGACTTTTAAAGGAGGTCTGATTGCATAGTGGTTACAAGTTGGGCTGCTAATCTCAAGGCCAGAAGTTTGAAACCACCAGCAGGAGAAAGATGAGATTTTTCAGCTCCCATAACTGATTTACAGCCTTGGAAAACCTATACAGGGTCGTTATGAGTCAGAAGTGACTCCACGGCACATAACCCCCAACAACCACCATACTGACTCTAAAAAATGATAAGGCACGCCTTACCGATTTGATGTCTAGTAGATAGAATGTTGGCCCGGTAATGACAGCAGGTTCGCTCCAACTAATGTTGATGCTAAAAGGTGATGTTGCTACTACATGCACGTGTCCAGGAGGATCATCTGGGGCTATAAAAATAGAAAATCAATTACCCTACTGCATTGGAATTAGTATTTGCTATAGCACAATAATAGAATTATACATTATAGTTCACAGCATGCTAAAGGCACTGGCAAATCAAAAGCTCTAGCTCCTCTATAAAAAGTTACTATATATAAAAATTTTCACATGAGCTATGTTGTTGTTGTTGTTGTGTGCCGTGGAGTCGGTTCCAACTCATAGAGACTCTGTGCAGGGTTTCCGAGGCTGTATATAACTATAAATACATATTTTAAAATTTTGAAACAGTATTTGAAAAGTATTACCATTACTAAAATATATTTTTGTAAGTCAAATAAAAAATAAGTAAATTTTTAAATTTTAATATAGATACTATAACACTTGTGTTTTACGATAACTCTTGCAGCATCATATTTGAATATAGAAAGTGACTCATAGAAGCAGACTCAAAAACTGAAACTAGTACCAAGAAAGAATATTTAAATGTAGTGCCTTACTAATGTAAATTGGTTGGTTTTAGTGCTTACACTGAGAGTGTAATGTAGACTTAGAAATAGGTAATTCAGTTGCTCTGATCTATAAATACAAACATTTCCTGCATTCCAAATAGATTTTCTAATTAGTCCTATTTTGTGATTTTTTTTTTCATCAAAAGATGAAAAACAAATCAACAATATTTGAAGAAATTGACTAGTAAAAACTTTTTTGTGCAAGCTTTCAATCTGTGAAACAAGAAAGAATTAGAAGGGTTTATAGGATGTTGAGGACTCCTGGTCTAGCACTGTAGGGTCAGTACTGAACTATGAACCTCAGGTAAGCAGTTCAAACCCATCAGCTGCGCCTGGGAGACCCTATACAAGGGCACTATGAGTTGGAACCAACTTGATGGCAATTTACAACAACAAATTACCCTGGTGACACAGTATTTAAGCACTCAGCTGCTAACCAAAGGGTCATTGGTTCAAATCCACCAGGCCTTCTAAGAGAAAGAGGTGTTAAGTCTGCTCCCTTAAACATTTACAACTCCAGAAGCCATATCTTGCCATTCTGCTCTGTGCTGTAGGTTTGCTACGAGTTGGAATGAACTCCATAGTAATAGCTTTTTGGCTTTTAAAAAAAAAATAGGAGATGGATACTATTTGTTGTTGTAGTTGTTAGGTGCCATTGAGTCAGTACTGACTCATAGTGACCCTATGCACAACAGAACAAAACACTGCCCTGTTCTGGGCCAACCTTACTATTATTGTTGCCACATTTGAGCCCATTGATGCTGCCACTTGGCCAATCCATCTTGCTGGGGGTCTTCCTCTTTTTCTCTGACCCTCCACCTTACAAAACATAATAGATATCCTTCTCCAATGACTGGTCCTTTATGAAAGTATGTCTGAAGTATGAGAGCTCATCCTAGCCTCCAAGGAGCACTCTGGCTGCACTTCTTCCAAATCAGATCTGTTGGTTCTTTTGGCAGCCCATGGCACTTTCAATATTCTCCTCCAACACCATAACTCAAAAGCATCAATTCTTTTCTGGTCTTCCTTATTCACTGTCCAGCTTTTGCATGCATATGAGGCTACTGAAAATACCATGGCTTGGGTCAGGCGCACCTTAGTCCTCAAGCTGACATCTTTGCTCTTCAATGCCTTAAAAAGGTCAATACAATGTGTCATTTGATTTCTTGATTGCTGTTTCCATGAGTGTTGATAGTTGATCCAAGAAGAATGAAATCCTTGACAACTTCAATCTTTTTTCAGTTGATGAGTATGTTGTTTATTGATCCAGTGGTGAGGATTTTTGTTTTCTTTATGAGATACAATCCACACCGAAGGCTGTGCTCTTTGATCTTCATCAGTAAATATTTCAAGTCCTCTTCACTTTCAACAAGCAAGGTTGTATTATCTGCATATCACAGTTGTCAGTGAGTCTTCCTCCAATCCTGATGTCACATTTTTCACCATATCACCCAGCTTCTCAGATTATTTGCTCAGCATACAGGTTGAATAAATATGGTGAAAGAATACAACCCTTTCGCACACCTTCCTTAATTTTAAATCATTCAGTGTTCCCATGTTCTGTTCGAACAACTGCCTCTTGGTCCATCGATAGATTCCTCATGAGCATTATTCAGTGGATAGTATTTAGTCACAGAAAATTTGACACAAATATTAACCTAGAAATAGTGTTATACATACTTCTGGTCTCCCGAGTCTCTGTTCAATTCTAGTGACATATATTTGGAGATAAGTATTTGTAATATTTCTGATTTTTAAATCTACATGAGCAATTTTCACTGAACAAGGACTATCCTCTTGATGCTGTAGAGATATAAAGATGAAATACTCCTACCCTCAAATAATTTATTACCTAGTGAGAATAACTAGTCATATGAACTTGGTTAAATAACGATTTCTAGACCTCAGTTTCCCTGTGACATACATATTTTATTGTGTGTTTTTTAAAAAAAGAGTTATGATGATATCAGGGGTTGGCACATGTTACTTGTGCCATTGAGTGTCTTCCAACTCTCATCAACTCTGTGTACAACACAACGAATCTGCCTGTTCCTATACCGTCCGCACAATTGTTTTTGAGCCCATTGTAGCACCTACTGTGTCAATCCAACTCATTGGGGGTCTTCCTCTTTGTCACTGACCCTCTAAGTTACTAAGCATGATGTTTTTGAGGGACTATTCCCTCATGATTACACATCCAAAATATGTGAGATGAAGTCTCGCCATATTCACTTCTTTTTTTTTTTCAATCAAAATCACTTTATTTATTTATTTTTTTTAAATTAAATGTTTTTTATTTTTCATTGAGTGAAAGCTTACAGGGCACATCATCAGCTCCATAGTCAACCATTCATATAGCTTGTTTCATTACATTGATTATTATCCCCTCCATATATCATCGGTTTACAGTGTTTCTCTCTATGCTCTTTAGCTTTTTTTTTTTTTTTTTTTGGATGGGGGGTCCATATTCACTTCTGAGGAGCATTCTGGCTGTACTTCATCCAAGACAGATTTATTCGCTATTCTGAAGTCTACAATATTTTCAAGATTCTTTGTCAACACCATAACTCAAATGTATCAGTTCTATTCTAATCTTATTCATTGTCCAATTTTCATATGCTTAGTAGGCATTTGAAAATACCATGACTTGGGTCAGGCATACTTTAGTGCTCAAAGTAACATCTGTGACCTTTAACACTTTAAAAGAGGCCTTTTGCAGCAGATGTGCCTAATGCAATACTTTGTTTGATTTCTTGACTACTGCTTCCATGATCTTTGATTGTATATCCATATAAAAATAAACGCTTGGTGACTTCAATCTTTTCTCTGTGAATCATCATATTGTTTATTGGTCTAGTTGTATCCCCTCGTTCTATTCAAATGACTACCTGTTGGTCCATGTACAGGTTCCAGATGAACATTTTATCACATAGTAAACAATAAAATATATTATAAACAGGGCAGAGTAAAGAAAAGGGCTAACCAGAAACACAGATAATCTACTGTGAAAGGACAAAGGGAACAGTGATGTGTAGTGAAGGGGCAGAGGAGATATGGGAATTGAACTAGGCTTTGAAAAGTGAGAAGGATATCAGTAGTCACAGGGGCAGAGACCCTTCTGTATAAAAGGGCAAATGAGTAAAGCAAAAGCCATAAACTACAAGTCCACATACAATTCTATAATTCTAGAATTGACTTTCTTGGTAATTCTGTGTCTATTATTTTGCACCTTAAAAAATATTGTAGGAAGGGTTTATAAACTTCACTGGACTACCAAAGGGATCCATGGCATAACAAAATGATTCACAATCTTTAAAAGGTATATTCAAAGAAAGAACTAACACAAACAGACCAATGTTCATGGAGGGATATAGTGGAGAGCAAGACCCAAATAGTATTTTAGGAACTAAATTAGAACGCAATTTGTTGTGATGTTAAAGTGTCTGGGGTTTATTCCTTAAGCAATGGGGGACACTGCAGGCTTTTAAGAAAGGGAATATTTTTGAAAAGATTTAGAACAAAATCTCAGGTAGTTGTAGAAAACTGTAAGTGCTCTGAATCACTGAATCCAGCTAGACTATTTCAAAAGAGTCAGATTGTGATATAAGGCACTAAATTAGGACAGCAACAGTAGTTATAAAAGGAGGGGATAAAATCTAGAAACATTTAGAAATTTTAATAAAAAGAACTACGGACTGATTAGATGAAGATGCAAAGTGAGAGAAACATAGAGAGAGTAGTAGACAGCAACACCCTTCTACTAAGGAAAAAGATAAAGTGTTTACAATTGAGAGATACTGATAGTGTTGACAACAATAGCACATTCAGGAAATGATACTGATTATTTTGGTAGGGGTATAATTATAGGAGGTGATGATAAATTTGGGTTTTTATTCATTGAGTATGAGAATCCTAAAAGGATTGAGAAGCCTACTTAGCAATTGGAAAGGCGGGCCCTAAAACTAGAGGACAGGAACAGAATGAAGAAAGCCTATTTAAATATTTAAGAAAATTCCTTAAAAATTGGTATAGTGTGAATATTTAGTGTATCTGATTTAAATGAATCATATGCTCTGAAGAGAGCCAAAAGTTTTACTGAAGGTTTATTTTAATACCAGATGGTTAGTTAAGATGCTAGCATTAGTGACTACCTTCAAAGTATGAATGAGTTGGCATTTAGAATATATTTCCCACAGAAATGACATATGTGGAATTTAGGTGCTCAGTTAGATAATAAAATACATATTTTAATAATAACTTAAATATTTTAATAACAATTCTCAAATGTTATTATAGAATAATATAGCAAATATATATTTTAAAAGTTTGTGGTGAAATGTCCTTTTAGGATATCAAATATACACTTCATAAGTGTATCTCCTTTGGCACTTGTACAATATTAATATTGGCACCCACCGCACAAATAGCCAATTCCTATTGCCTAGAGTCCTGGGGTGGTGCTGCGAGTTAATGTGCCAGACTGCAAAGCCATTTGAACTGCAAGGTTGGCAGTTCAAGCTCACCAGCTGCTCCTTGTAAACCCTATACAGGGTCACTATGGGTTGGAACCACCTCGAAGGCACTTCACAACAACAAAAACAACATTGCCGAGAGCAACACTCAGATCAGAGAGTGGAGAACACATACTCCAGAATTGGGAAGATTGATCAGCAAAGAGGTGCCAATAATGACAGTATTAGGTACATGGTTGCTCCAATGACTAAAGCAGATGATGGAATCTAGCACATACATGTAATTTGTATGACCTGACCTCTGGAGTCTTAGCACTTCTAATGATAAGACTCCAGGAAAATTGTCTCAAATGTTAGCATAATCCACTTCAGTAATCACATAGATGAGAACTATTAAAATTGTAGCTTCTGCTGACAGCAAAAGCCATGGCTTTTGGATAGCCTCATAAAATAATGTACTCTATTTTCAGAAGTGGTAATGCTCTAAACTCTCTCAACTGACTATTCCTTAAAAGCTTCATTCCCACCTTCTACTTAATCTCAGCTCTGATTCTTTTTATTCATGATGTTAAATAAGGATTTGATGAGCTTTAGAGCCAAGTACACTATTGTTTGTTATGTGCTGTTCCAACTCATAAAAAACCCAATTAGGGTTTACAAGGAGATGCTGGTGGGTTTGAACCACCGATCTTGTGGTTAGTAGTCCAGTCTTATCCTCCAGCACCACACCAGAGTTCCTGGTACATTACTGATCACTATGTAGTCTTGATGTGGCACTGTAGGATTAGGCACAGGCCTGTTGTTGTTGTTGTTGTTAAGTGCCGTCGAGTCGGTTCCGTCCCATAGCGACCCTGTACAGGGTTTCCGAGGGTGTAAATCTTTACAGGAGTAGAAAGCCTCATCTTTCTCCCGCGGAGCGGCTGGTAGTTTCGAACCGCTGACCTTAAGGTTCGCAGCCCGATTCGTAACCACTACGCTACCAGAGCTAACCTTAAAGTCAACATTCAAACCCACCAGCAGCTCCTTGGAAGCTCTATACAGGATTGCTATGAATCAGAACATTACAAACTCACTTAATGAAGAGATTATGTTTTGACTACATAAAAGAGGATGGCATAGCAACTAAGCATAAGGTTTTATTAAATTAAATTAAAGCCACTTGATTGCCAATCTGTTTGCGAAACCTGCCCTCCACTTCTGTAAAAACTATTATAGAAAGGAATGGTTTTCTGACAGAACATACAATTTCAAGGAAAATATTTTTAACATCCCCTTATCTTTGGAGTCCTGGTGTGACGCTGTGTGTTAATGCGCTTGACCAAACATTTGCATTTTCAGTAAACTTGAATAAAATGTCTGTATTGTTACACAAATATTCCTAGTGTTGAATCTTTTGTGAAAAATTTCTCCTAGGCAGCTTCCAAAAATTTCATTATCTTTTAATTCCATTATTCCTCAAACTTTTGCAAGTCTCCTCATACATTAAATTAACTTGTGTTCTTGGAAGATTAGAATATGGTGGAATAAGAACTCCTAAATCTTAACAAATAAAAGTAAACACAAATGAGTTATGTGTGTGTGTGTTATAGTTGTTGTTAATAGCCAACAAGTCAATTGTGACTCATAGCAACCCTGTATATGGTTTCCGAGGAGACTTGGTGAGTTTGAACTGCTGACCTTGCAATTCAAATCCACCTTTACCCAACAGTGCCATACCAGGACTCCACATAATATATAACTGAAT
>NW_006408693.1:5795280-5814155 GCF_000296735.1 Chrysochloris asiatica
TTGTTTAATACAATGAGAGATCAAAATTTTATTAATTAATTCATCCCACTTATATTGAGTCAATCCTGACTCCTAATGATCCTACAGACAAACTAGAACTGTCCCATAGAGTTTTTCTAGGTTTTAAACTTTATGGGAGCAGATGGCTGGGTCTTTCTCTAGGTGAGCGACTGAGTGTGTTCAAACCGCTGGGCCTTCCAGTGAGCCATCCATCTCTTAAGCACTGAGCTACCAGATCACCTTTTATTAATGAATAAATTCAAGAGTTAGAACACCAAAATGCATATCTATTTTTAAAATATCTAATTATTTTATTTTTGTTCAAATATTATACGCATACAAAATTTTAAGTTTCTCTTACACAAGTTTTCTTAGAATTTATTTTTTTTAATCTCTATATAATACAGACCAGTAACATTATTATTTTGTTACAGTGCAAAATTTTTAAATTACTATTATGAATGGCAACTACAAAAGTAAAGGCTGCTGATGACAATAAAGGTATTTTGAGCTGAAATATGCCTTTTTTAAAGATTGGTAATTTATAATCATCTTTGGTAGACTTTGTTTGTCTCCCCATAAACTGTCACATTCTGATTTAAGATTGTTTGTGAAATGAGTCTAGTCAGTAATGGGCCAAGATATCACTATACCCTTTCTCTTATAAATCACAGCAATTTACTCAGTAAGAATGATCTATCCTTAGTCTCTCATTCCCCATAATCCAATCACTTCCTCTCATAAGTACTTTCTCCCTGGTTTTCACAATAATGCATTTTCTGTAACTAACAACCATCATTTCCTGATTATCATGCTTCTATCCTTGCACAGGAATGTAGGTCTGATGTGGGTCAGGGTCATCTTTCCCATCCATCTGTGTCCTCATGCTCAGTGTGTTAGCTGAAAGGTTAGTCTGGATAGACCATCATTTGCCTAGTCCATATAAAATTAGCCTCAAGTCAATGGCACTTTAAGCAACACCACCAAACTATGGTGTGTGTAACACTATACTTGCAGAATAAATTCATTCTAAGACTTGCTAGTAACCTTGTCTTCTGAAGATCCCTGTAAGTCTAATTTAATTGTGAAAAATACTATAGAAAATACTCTATAGATTTTAGTGTACAAAATTAGAGTGACCTTCCTAAAATAATATATATAAATTAACAATGAATTGAAAACATCTCACAAGACTGAATATATTGAGCTCTATAGGCAAGCAATTTAAAGTCTGTACTCTACCATCCTTATCTGAAATTTAGTTCTGTTTAAAGTTTATTTCAAGAGCTTATCTTTCAGGATATTTTAATTTCAGTATCAACTGCAATTAAATACAATGAATTACCAGATTATTATAGAATGAAATTACTTACTAAAGGACCTTATTAGTTTTCAAGGAATGTAAGTTTTATCTACCTCTGGACTGAGTTAGTTGGTTTCTATTCAGTGTACTTAAAAACTTACTTCGTGTTTTAGATGTCCCTTGAGACTGCTGTTGCTGGTTACTATAGAGTAGGTTCCAACTTATAATGACCCTATGCACAACAGAACTAAATTTTGTCTAGTCCTGTGTCATCCTCACAATCATTGTTATACTTGAGCCCATTGCTGATGCCACTGTGCCAATCCATCTTGTTGGGAGTCTTCCTCTTTTTCCCTGGTCCCTCCTGATAATATATCTGAAGTATGAGAGGTCTGATCTGATCATTCTGACTTCTAAAGAGCATTCTGGTTGCACTTCTTCCAACTCAGATTTTTTTGTTTTTCTGGCAGCCCATGGTACTTTTAATATTCTTCTCCAACATCATTACTCAAATGTGTCAATTCTTCTAAAGTCTTCCTTATTCATTGTCCAACTTTCATACATATTGAAATACCACCACTTGGGTCTTACATTCCTTAGCCCTCAAACTGATATCTTTGCTCTTAAACACTTTAAAGAGTTTTTCGGTAGCTAATTTGCCTGATGCAAAATTGGCTGAGTGGTTTGGGTGGATTCTAGGTCTTAAACAATTCAGAGGTCAATGGCTCAGAAGAAATCCAGTGATCAATTTCACTATATTTTCCTGGCTAAGAGCATCTGAGGATATAAATCTATCCACCGTCACAAAACTGTGATAATCAGCTATCCTTTCCTGGATTATGTATATTTCTAGAGCTAAGTGATTTTATTACCCAATGCAGGTTACCACTGGTGGTGTCTGAAATACTACCACTTTACAAGATTTTAATTATATTATATAGCTAGATTTCCCAACAGCAGGGTGTAGCACGGTGTGTAAATATTATAAGCATTAAGAATTCGTCAGATTAGACCACTTAATGAGTGAGAATGATTCATGGCTGTCCGTAAACATTAGACCTCATGTATGACTATCCTATTTGATGCTGAAATGAGTAATTTATGACTCAGTAAAGAGAGTTTTAAGCTGAAAATCAAATCCAAAATATGAAAACTCATTTTATTCAGGTAAGAGTAAAATATTCTAATATTCGACTATTATTTCTAGGATCAGATTACCAGCCTTTTCTGGAATACTAGACCCATCCAATTGCTGTTGAATCGATTCTAACTCATGACAACTTCACAGGACAAAGTAGAAGTGTCCTATAGGGTTTCCAAGGCTATACTTTTTACAGAAGCAGACTGCCATATCTTTCTCCCATGAGCAACTGGCGAGTTCCAACCACCCACCTTTTCAATCAGTTATCAAGTGCTTAATCTTTCTTCCAATAGAGGTCCTTTCCCTAGATAGCTTTATAAGACAGATCTCTAAAACAGTGGTTTTCAAAGCATGGCCTCCAGACCAGAAGCATCAACATCACTTGAGAAGTCATTAGAAATGCAAATGCTGAGGCCAAACCCAATCTAAAACTCTGGGTATGAAGTCTAGCAAACTCCACACCACATGTAGTTCAAGTTTAAGGACCACTGCTCTACAACATCAGTACACTGTTTGAAAAATCAGTTACAGATTGTACTATACTCATACATAAAATAAGACATTGTTCTTCAAATCAAGTCATCAATGATTTCAACTCTTGGTAACAAGGGTGGAGAAGAAGATAATTACTGCTTCTGTGAATATTAAGGAAGTTAGTGGTGAAGGAAGTTTGGAAATTGGTGACCAACACAGAAACATGCATATTAAAAACCAAAGGAGTTCCCTCAGGGCAAACCCCCTTCCAAGACTGAAACTAAAAGGGAATACACAAGCAGGCATGTAATCTTGCTGGTGATCACATTGGTCTCCTGATAAGGGGAAGTGGGGGAGGGGGGTATACAGCAATGAAGCTGTGAGCTAAGTCTGACCACGTTCAATAGACTCCTGGATCATGACCTGGTTGGTCAGCAGGATAGCGAGACCTCGGGACTCCTGAGTCCATGGACTGGGACATAGCCACAGAGGACCAGAGTGGAAAGGGAAGTGATATGAAGTGAGGGGAGATGCACAAGAACACCCATACTTGCAGATAGTACCCATTTGACCTGGCTTCAATGGCTGGATAATCAGAACTCGACTAGAGGAAGAAAGAAGAGGAAAAAAAGAGTAATCCACTACAATTTGATGAACTTGACCTATACTTATGGAGGTAGTAGCTTAAAAGAGGAAACGGATCTTTACAGCAAGGATTATTCCCACCTCCTCAGTACACAGGGTTGACAGGGATAGGCAACTTAGACATTGGCTACCCCAAATGGGGGAGAGGCTACAAAGACACACGAAATGACTGGCTTACAAGTTTTCAAGAGGGAGCTTAGTTCAGAGGGTGCAGGGGAAGGTAGAATCTCCACTGAGTGGTTTCCAACCTGTCTAGGAGGGACTGGTGAAAGGAGATGGGGATAAGACTCTTGTAGTTCAATAGTGAATAAGTGCTATCAGGACTGATTGTGAAAATTGCAAATGCAAAGGAAGACATTTTATAACAAAAGGAGAACGATTTATCTTGTAGTACTGGAGCGAGGGAACCTGGGACCATCAAAGGAGAAGAGCAGAGTGTGGGACTCTACCCAGAGAAGCAGTGGTGCCAGAGATGGAGGGAGAAACCATGACGTGGAGATATGGAGCAGCTAGGGACTCTAGACTCAAGGAGGGAGAGGGGCTGTGTGCTGGCAGCCAGGGGGCTGGCATGCAGAGTATATACTCTTTGGATGTTTGAATGGTTATATATTCCTGAGTGCTTCAGCGTATATCCAAAAAGAGAAGGATTGAAAGCAAATGCTGTTGAATGATGACGTATAGAGGGGATCGTAATCATTGCAATGAAACGAAATATCATAGGATGAATGTAAAGCTGACACTCTCTCATGTAAACTATCACTCAATTCACAATAAAAACTTAAAAAACAAAAACAAAGGATACTCCACAGACTGGTTTCCTTCCACCTTTTATTTTATTTTAATTTTGGAAGAACAAGGAATTTTCACTAACATTACTCCCAACTATTCCTAGAATTCCTAAAATGACAGGTTATCAGTTCCCAAAGAAAACATTACTTCTATGGTAGTGTAGTGGTTACGAATCGGGCTGCGAACCTTAAGGTCAGCGGTTCGAAACTACCAGTCACTCCGCGGGAGAAAGATGAGGCTTTCTACTCCCGTAAAGATTTACAACACCCTCGGAAACCCTGTACAGGGTCGCTATGGGTCGGACCCGACTCGATGGCACTTAACAACAACAACAACATGCTACCTTGAAGCACAGGCTAGGAACGAATCAAAGTAATTCAGATAAAGCCATCACCATAATGGAGTGCTAAAGTCAGAACAAATGTCTCTCTTTCATATGTATGTAGGTATAATCAAGATCAGAATCACTGGTGGTGCAATGGTTAAAGCTGTTAATTAGAAGGTCAGTGGTTCTAACCCAACGACCACTCAATGGGAGAAAGCCTGCTCCCGTAATGCTGTACAGCCTTGGAACCCCTGTGGGGCAGTTCTGCTCTGTCCTAAACGGTCAACATGAGTCAGGGTTCACTTGATAGCTGTGGGCTTGGTTTGGTTACAATCAGCATAAAGTAAATATCAAGGGTATCATGAAAGGGAAAATAAACTACCAGAAGTAGTTTTAAGTTATATGTAGTACGGAAAATCAATTTGTTTGGGACTGGAAATGGTTGGATTATGCACTAGAAATTTACATAATATCCTCAGGTCTTTCTTAGTCCCAGTTGTCACAATTATTCTTTCTGTTGGTTCTTTCATATCTCCCCCTAAATCTCTCCTTAAGTCCTAGTCAAGGTCTAAGAAAACAAGTTCTATCCTAGATCCCTAATGAGATAGGTTGGCACGGTGGATTGGATTCAGCACCAATGGGTTTAAGCTTAGCAACAATCGTGAGGACGTTGTAATATTTCATTCTGTTGTACGTAGGGTTGCTATGGGTCAGAACCATCTTTGCAGCCTCACCAACAACAATCGTAGAAAAGCATGAGGATCATGAATGAATCAAAGTATACAAAAATACTTATAATAAAATCAACACATAGTAAATACTCAGTAAGGTTAGCTATTGTTATTATTGTTTTATTGCTGTGGGTTAATGCGCTGGACTGAAAGTTGGTTTGAACTGCAAGGTCGATGGTTTAAGCCCATCAGCTGCTCCTCAGAAACCCTATATAGGGTCTTTATCAAGGGAACTTAACAACAACATTAATTATATACCTAAAGCTCTAAATTCAGCTACTGAACCCAAACAAAAAGACCCATAAATCACTAAACATTGAATCCTAGTGTCTTTTTAGAATTGGGAGTTTTTCATAGTCAAATCAGAGTTTGCAGTTCTACCACTACTTTCTTAGTAAATGCAAAAGAAACTGAGTTTTATTTTGCTTCACCAAGGCCAAACGCTGAGACAAATCTGAACTGAGGTAAATAATGAAAAAATCACAATACCTCAAGCCTACTTCACACTTCTTTCTGCACAATGAAAAAAAATTTCTCAAAAGAGTTCAAATGAATTTACTTCAACATGAAATTTGAAGTTTAAAATGAGAAAGTACAAAAATTCATCTGAATTTGAAAAGATAAAACACAGTTGAAGTGTAATTGGGGACAAGATTTTGGTATTGTTTTCCTCTTAAACGATAACCCTTGGTAGTTATGAAAACCAAGTTTTCTCTAATATTAAGCATTAAAAAGAAAAGCAAAAAAAATGAAATAAAAAAGCAATAGAACTGCCCTATAGTTTCCTAGGCTGATCTTTACAGGAGCAGATAGATCCCAAGGTCTTTTCTTCCTCGAAGTAGGTTTTGAGGGAAACTGGTACCCTTTGAGTTAGCAGTAGTACAACACTATCCCTTGTGCCATCAGGGCTCCTTCAATAACCCTTATATTGTCACGTTTTAGTGCTATCAAATCAGTATCAATCATAACTCCTCTGTAATTGGGATTCCAAGGATTGACTGAGGAGCTTTGAAATGCCAATCTTGATGATAGCAGTCCATTGTTTATCCTATAGTGCCACACCTGCACTCCCAATAACTCTGATGTTGTTGTGGTTAAGTACCATGGAGTCGGTTCCGACTCGTAGTGACCCTGCACAGGGTTTCTGAGGCTGCAAATCTTTACGGGAGCAGAAAGCCTCATCTTTCTCCTGCGGAACAGCTGGTAGTTTCGAACTGCTGACCCTGAGGTTAGCAGCCCGATTCGTAACCACTATGCTACCAGAGCGCCTTAGTACTTTCCTTCAAATGTTCAGATTTTGGTACTTCTGCTGAAAAAAGATATTCTACTTGCTTATACAAGTGGGATTGTAAAATGTTTTTATTTATATTCTGGAAAGCTTGTTTGATAACCTGGAATTAGTCTGTTATTACATAGTTAATTGAATGTTTTATTATATAATTTTATATGGTTATTATTACTTACTTTAAACTATTTCTCCTGTGAAAAACTTCCCTTTGTAATTATATTTTGCACCCCAAATTTAGACATTATTCCTCCTCTTTGCTTTTTTCATGGACCATCATTATGATGCTCTTTCATTATGCAAATTTATTACAGACCATTATCTCAATTAATCATTTAAATGTTGTTGACATTTCAAACCATCCTGAAATAAACATTATTTCCTTTCACTCTGTGAAATTGTTATGAATTTATTTTTTACATCTTTCTTTCCTAGTCTCAATAATTCATAGTTCTTGTATTGGTAAAAGGAAAACCACAAAGTTATAAGCAAAATAGACTGATTCTGTGAAACCAAAGACGCTGAATATGCCAAACCTGAAAAGTAACTAAGTAGAAAAATTTTAATTTTGGCAATAACTGTGCAATTATTTGAAAGACAAGTTTTAGAAAAAAAAAGTGGAAGAAAATTAGCATGAAATATTTTGAAATATGGAAATTTTTAACATTAAAATGCTTCCACATCAAAGCCAAATGCCTTCATTCCATATTTACTCAGTGACACATACTGAATAGACATGGAGGGTGGAAAGATATATAAGAAACGTTTTTACATAAAATCTTTGTTTTTTAGGAACCCAGATTCTCCCCCCAAATGTGATAATTATAAATCAATGTGTTCAAGTACTTTAGAAACCAAAAAAAAAATTGTTTTTGAGATGGGAATTGGAAGAGAGGCTTTGGAAAGCTTCACAAAGGAGATATTTGATGAGAAACATAAGTAGCTGGTCTCCGAATAAGGTGCACAGAAAAAAGAGTAAAAAGGAACAGCAAACATACTGGAACAGAAAAAGATAAGATAAATGCAGAGAATATATATCCAGATCATAAATGACTTTGTAGCACATACTAAAAAGTTTGATTTTTACACTGTAACAAACAAAAAAACTATCAAAAATTTTAAGCAGGGGAATGATGTGGTCAGATTGGTGTACTCAAAAAAAAAAAAAAAAAAGGAAGATAGGAAATTGAAACATAAAGACCATTTCAATGACTTTTGTAATAGTCTAAGATACAAATGTTAAAAGGTCTGGATTTAAAATCTGTGGGTGGTGTAAATGGTTAATAAGCTTAGCTGCTAACTGAAATGATGGTTCAAGTTTACCCAGGGGCACCTCAGAAGAAAGACGACAATTTATTTCTGAAAAACAGCCACTGAAAACCCTATGAAACACAGTGGTACTCTAACACACATAGGACCCCATGAGTCAGGTATTGATTTGAGAGAGGAGAGGGTGGTTGGATAGATTTAAGGAGTCTCAGATTTCTGGCTTAGACAACTAATTGAACCATTGTACAATACATTGAATTAGAGAACACACAGGGAGAAACCGTTTGCAGTGGGGCAGGAGCAGTGGGATATGGAGTAAAGATGCCTGTAGAAAAACAAGTGATCAAACCAAAAACTTCAGCATAAAGGTCTAGAATATAGAGATGTGGTCCTGAATTATCCATTTGGGAAGCTCAGGCAACTAATTTAAAAGACTTGCAACAGCATATAACTAATTTCACAGAAATAAATCCATCGTGTCTAGAATAAATTATAGTCATTTCCTCTAGAGGCAACAAGATAGAATATATGCTAAAAGTGTACTGACATCAAATGGGCTTCTTTATATCTTGGATTATATTTTTCTTCTTATCACTTTATAATAGTTTCTTTATGACAAGGATCATTTCTGTATCACCATAGCATTCATCACGTTATAAGTGCATTATGTAGTTTACAGAAATTAAGTCAAACAATTAACTAGATGGTAATTTATTAACAATTTCATATTTAAAGAAATAGTAAGGCATGCTTTGCTTTCTGTTTGGTTTCCTTCTTTTTAGATCATAAAGTAGCATTCCTTAGAAACTTCTTTGATGAGACATGTTTTGTTGATTTTTTTTTTTCAACCTAACAGATGTTTGGGTAGTTAAAATTCCTCATGAGTATGGTATCCTGTGGTTTTCACAACCTAAGTGTTGCCCCAGGAATTTTCCTTTCTTGCTGTCTCCAGTACTGGTGGTCTATAGGAGATGCACATTATGCGAATCCCATTTCATTCCATACCAATTCACCATCCCACTCTTTAAAGTTGTACATTTTTCCTCAGTATTATGAGTACCTATTGTGCACCCCAGAGATATTTAACTACTTTCCACTTCACATCACCCCCTCCCTACTCTACAACACAACTCAAGAGGCTTTTGAGTATAAGGATAATCAGATAACTAAGAGATGAGTTAAATAATATGCAATATTCTAAATTAAATATTTCTGCCATTTGTTATTTTTGCTCTTAGATTTGTGTCTATATAGACTCAGCATGAAGCAAAGAGTTATGGCTCTTGTACAGATGATTTAAATAAGAAAACAATTAGGCTTCAATTATCTAGATCAGAATGTGTGGGAGAAAGGAACATTAGCTTGAGTTGGCTGAATATTGCTTCCCTGTTTGCACTCCATTTTACATTGCAGATTCATATTCAGAGAGTAACCCAATTTAATTCTCAGCTTGCCTTCTGACTTTGCTCCCTGGATCTTCAATTTTGGTGTTTAGACACCATTAATACCAACACATTTTCTTATTCCATAAGCCATTCTAGAATCTTTTGTATTATTTATTATTCTAAGTGAATGATCTTTTATTTGAGTTATTCAACTTTTGAATTTTATTTTCAAGCAACCATCAATTACCAACTCTTTACCATGAACCTCCAAGTTTCTATAGAGGTTATGCTACTAAGTACATGAGCACAACTTGGATGCCATTTAAGGAAAATGCAAGGTATATGAAATAGTTATTATGCATTATATTATTTTGTTCTTAGCCTTTAATACAAATAAATATCTAATTTTTGTCACTTTATCTTCTTATATTGGAGTCCCAGTGTGGTGCTGTAGTATATGCACTGGACTGCTAACTGCTAGGTCAGTGATTCAAACCCACAAGTTATTCCTCAGAAATCCTACACAGGGTCACTATCAGTTGGTACTGACTCTTAACAACAACACTTAACAACACAAAGGTATTAATGGCACTTAACAACAACAAAGGTATTACGAAAAAACATATCACACACTTTTTGAATCAAAGATAGATAAAGCAAAACATCAATTTTCTCTACACAAATTATTTTTTCTTTTCACAATGCCCATACACTTTTCATTTTCAGGCTGAAGAATCAACATCTAAGCATTTATTGTTGTTGTGATATACCATGGAGTTGGTTCCAACTCATGGTGACCCTGCACAGGGTTTCCGAGGCTGCAAATCTTTATGGGAGTAGAAACCCTCATCTTTCTCCCATGGAACAGCTTGTAGTTTCGAACTGCCAACCTTGAGGTTAGCAGCCCGATTCGTAACTACTACGCTACCAGAGCTCCTTGATTTCTTGGTTTTAATATTAAATAGGTTATGTTATTGTTTTTCAGATTTTTGCTTGACTGTTCCATTTTCTTCTATTTTTATGCCATATTTCACTGAGTATGTTATTGTTGCTGTTGTTAAGTACCATTGAAGCCGTTCCAATTGTATTCGATCCTGTGTATAGGGTTTCTGGTGGAGTCCTGTTGTGGTGCTGTGGGCTAATGCACTGGGCCGCAGAGTTGTTTGAACCACAAGGTCAGTGGTTCAAGCTCACCAGCTTTTCCTTGGAAACCCTATACAGGGTCGCTACAGGTCAGAAACGACTCGACAGCACTTAACAACAACAACAAAATAGGGTTTCTGAGGAGCATTTAGTGGGTTTGTACTGCCTATCTTGTGGTTAACTGTCCAGTGCTTATCCTACAGTGCCACACTAGGACTTCACTATAACAATGTTTGTATGGCCTTTTTATCTTTTTTATTAAATGCAATATCAGGTTCTCTCTCCTTGACTTTAGATAATAAACAAAGTTCTATTTTACTGTAAACAACAACAACAGAAAACAAACTCTTTGCCATGGAGTGAATTCTGGCTCATAGGAACCCTATGAAAGGTTTCTGAGACTGTAAAGTTTTATGGGAGCAGACAGCCTCTTCTTTCTCCTGAGAGCAGTTGGTGTGTGTTGGAGTCTCAGACCTTGTGGTTAGCAGCCCAACACCTAACTGACAGCTCCCTCAGGTCTCTTTTTTCTTTTACTGTACAACTATGAAATTCAGAAACTCAACTATATTTATCATTGGAAAAATGGCCTTCCATTCTTGAAACTAAAGCCTCCCACTGTCATCAAGTTTATTTGATTATGAAGTCACCCTACAGGGCAGAGTAGACAGCTCCTTAGGGTTTCCGAGATTGTCTCATCTTTCTCCTGAGAGTGGTTGGTGGGTTTGAACCAAAGATCGTGTGGTTTGCCACCAGATGCTTAATGCACTGCAGCATCAGGGCTTCCTAAAGATTAAAACTGGAGTCACCAACTCATTTTCATCACTTAAATAATTGAAGTATCTCTTAACTGCACCCAAATATATTGGAAAGTAGAGAGGGTCAGAGAAAACCAGGAAGGCCTTTAACAAGATAGATTGATACAGTTGCTGCAACACTAGGCTCAAACATAAGAATAATTTTGAAGATGGCACAGGTCTAGGCAGTGTTTTGTTCTATTGTGCATGGGGTCATTATGAGTTTGAACTGACTCGACTGCACCTCACACTAACAATACAACAAATAATGTCACTCAGTTGAGAAACTAATTACAGAATTATTCAAGTTTGAAAATGTTAAGAAAAATGTTATCATGATGCTAAAATATATAAATCTTTGCACCTTTCTGTCCTCTACAAGTCCCCATAAGTAAAACTAAGAAATTCTCTCTAGTTTACTGATCAAACTGCAGAAAATCAAATCTCCAGGATAAAGAAAAAAGTAAAGGGAATAGGACTAGTAGAGAAAAATATGCCTAAGTTAAATATTGAGAATTTTTTTGAGACATAAGCATTCTGTGATGATAAATTCAAACTGTAACAAGCAGATGTGAAATCCCAAGAAAGAAATATACCTCTTAAAAGATAAACTGATACTCAATCCACAGAGCTCTGTAAATTATCATTAAATACAGGGCCTTTAAGGAGCTCTGGTAGCGTAGTGGTTACGAATTGGGCTGCGATTCGTATCACAGACAGTATTGTACTTCAAGATTGATCTGAGAACATTGTTTTTGATAATGAGTGTAACACCATTCCTCTTAAATTTGTTGTTCCTGGCATAGTAAACTATGTGATAGTAAACCCAACAATAAATGAAGGTCCCTAAAGCTTTACTCTATGCACATCATTACGGTCTACTCTGCTTTGAGAAGGCAGCTTTTCCCCAGTCATATGTTGAGTGCCTTGCAACCTGAGGGTCTCATCATCCAGCCCAATATTTGACAATGCTTCACTGCTAGTCATAATGTTTACGTATTCCAGCACTACATCTGACAATGGTCCCCTACTATTCATAAGGTTTTCATTGGCTAATTCAGAAGTAGTGTGCCTCTCCTACCTAGTCTTTATTAACCTGCAACCTCTGCTGAAACCTGTCCACCATGGTAGGCCCTGCTAGTATTTAAAATACTGGTAGCATAGCTTCCAGCATCACAACAACACACAAGCAACCACAGTAAGACAAACTAACAGATGAGTGGTGGTGCCAGCATTTAGAATCCATATTTCTATTTAAAAAAAACAAAACAAAAACAAAAAAACAACCAAACAAACCAAACTTTCCTATTTCTTAAGAGAAAAAAAATCAAACAACATGGAATTTCTATAATGATAAGCCAGATGAGATTAGTCTCCTTTATACTGCCATTCTCTCTTGAATTTTCCATGATCTCCATAATTCCCAGCTACCATCAGCTTCATTCCTGACTGGACCATACTAAACTCTTCAGGCAACTGTTAGTTGCCTGCTAAGACTTTAAAGCTTGACTATTTCCTACCAATTGAAAATTTGTGTAGATTAAAAATAATTTTACTATTCCTTCTATTGACAGAAACAACTAAAATCCTTAACTTTACTTATATTCTAACCTGCAGACAACTATGTATTTTCATTTTCTATATTGGTAGATTATTATTGATATTTCATCTCACAATTGATGGGGGGAAAATGACACATACTGATTAATCCCAACCTAAATTGATTCTTCCAATAGTTCTATTTTTTTTATGGTAACATCATCTTCCCTATAACCTTCTTTGGAAAATATTTACTTTTTCCTTGCCCGCTAAAGCTTATTTAGTCAAGTTTATTGGGTGCTGTTGGTTCCAAGCACTGTTCTAAGCAATTAAAAAAAATAGTGATGATTAGACAAACTCTAAAACTATGAAAGTGATCAGATAGTGTGATAAGTGTTAGTTAAGATAGATAGTAAAATATTATAGAAAATTACTTGAAGGCAAATTTAAATTAGGTGGTCAGGGTAATTCATTTTGAGGAAGGATCATTCAAGTTGATATCTACATGATGAGAAGTTTCTCATGTGCTGATGGAGGTGGAAGAACTTTCTAATCAGAGAAACAAGCAGTGCAAAGGTTCAAGTTCAAGGAGTTTAGAGTCTGCAAGCATGAAAAACAAATCTAGTGTGGTGGGAAAGTAATCGCAACAGAAAAGTGGTAATAGATGAGAGTTGGTATGAACCAGCTATGCCTAATGATGTCATTTAGTTAGGTAAATATACTGACCCAGAGTTCTAGGAAGAAGTCAGGACTGGAGAAAAGAGATTTGAGAATTGTCAGTGTATTTGAAATAATAGTCATTGGAGATGATGAGGTTGGATCAGATAAAGTCAAGAAATGCATAAGGCTAGAAAGAGGAGAATCCAGCAAAGTAAACAAAAACTACCAGAAAGTAGATGAAAAACCAAGAGTCCAGGTTTTACAGAAGATCTTGCAAATTCTACAGCAAGAGTTGCTATAAAGGGAAAAGGCTGGGTAATTCTGTTGAAGACTAAGTTGTTTGGATTCTATCTCAAATGTTGAATTGAATTAACAAACATTTATTGGACATTTAATTTGTCATACTGTGGTGGCTTATGAGCTGTGATTCAGAAAGCTATGCCACCGGTATTTTAAATACCACAGGGTCACCCATGGTGGACAGGTTTCAGATGAGCTTCCAGATGAAGACAGACTAGGAAGAATGAGTGATGAACTACTTCTGAATATTTAGTCACTGAAAACTTTATGAATAGCAGAGAAACACTCACTGTCAGATATAGTGCGGGAAAATGAGACCCTCAGGTTGAAGGGCACTCAAAACATGACTGGGGAAGAGCTACCTCCTCAAAGTAGAGTTGACTGACCGTGATGATGTGAATGGAGTAAAGCCGATGGGAGAAAAGCCTGCGGGACCTTCAGTTGCTGATGGGACACAACTCAAAATGAAGAGAAACAGCTGTAAACATCCATTGAAAATCGGAACATGGAATGTATGAACTACGAATCTGGGAAAATTGGAAGTTGTCAAAAATGAAATGGAATGCATCAACATTGACATCTTGGGCATTAGTGAGTTGAAAAGAACTGGTATTGGCCATTTTGAATCTGATGACTGTATGGCTTTCTGCTCCCGTAAAGATTTACAGCTTCGGAAACCCTGTACATGGTCGCTATGAGTCGGAACCGACTCCACGGCACACAACAACAACAACAATGTCACTAAAATGGTTACAAAATCTGGGTTAGAAGCAGCAGAAGTTCTAGATAGGAAAGGGGAATGCAGCAGGCATGAACCAAGTAAGGACATTACATGGCAATTAGCATGGCCTAATGACAGACCGCAATAGGGGTTCCCTTCCCCATATATATGTTGGCGGGAGAAAGATGAGGCTTTCTACTCCCGTAAAGATTTACACCCTCGGAAACCCTGTACAGGGTCGCTATGGGTCGGACCCGACTCGATGGCACTTAACAACAACAACAACAACAACATATATATGTTGAACTATAAAGATGTAGGAGTCCTGGTGTGGCTCTGTGGGTTAATGTGCCAGACTGCAAAGCCGTTTGAACTGCAAGGTCAGCAGTTCAAGCTCACCAGCTGCTCCTTGGAAATCCTATACAGAGTCACTATGAGTCGGAATTGACTTGGCGGCACTTAACAACAACATAAGGATGTAGAACCTTGACACAACTCCAGAAGTTTGGAAAAAGTCCTAATAATAAGTTCAATCGAATTTTGTATTTGATTTCAATTACATTAAAATTAACAAGTTATTATGCAAGCCAGTTTGGGTGCTCACTCAGTAATTTTGTTTATTCAGTAATTTTATACACAATTGCAAAAACAGAAATCACTTAAAATATATATCAGGACAAAACTAAACCAATTACTTACGGCCAGGGAGGGTTTGTGTAGAAATCCAATTGGAAGCATTGCCATAGCCAGCATTGGTGCTGGCAGCCACTTGGAATCGATACCATCTAAATTTCTTTAATCCATAGATTGTGTCTTCTGTTAAGTCGGCTTCATAAATATACTGAGTTCTTTGATATTCAACACATTCTTCAGATTCCCATTCTCTGCAATTTTGAGCACGGAGCTGAGTGGTAATTTTGTAATTTTGGAAGTAGCCAAGGATAGTGTCAGGTCTTATCCATGTCAGTGTTACACTTGTTGACTGAACATTAGAAAAAGAAATATTTGTGGGAATACTTGGAACTAGAAATCAAAAGAAAAAAGAAAAACAATTGTAATTACAAAGCATTTGGTAAAAATTCTACACACAAAATAAATGCAAATTTACTTGCAGACCTTAATATGCAATAAATATTGGATGCCAAGTGAACAGATGATTTGAGATTTCACTGAAGATGAATCAACTATCAGATGAAAGACACAAAATTCATAAAATCAGAGCAGCCTACAATGGCAAATTTAAGTGGCTTTTATAATGAGCCACAGTCCTGGTGTGGCGCTTTAGGATAAGCCCTCCAACACAGGGTCAGTTTGAACCACAAGGGGGGCTGTTCAAATTCACCAATCCCTTCTTGGAAACCATACATAGGATAGCTATGAGTCGGAAGCGACTCAAAGGCACTTAACAACAACAACAACAACATAATGAGCCACTTGAAGCTCTTCCAATGGTAGTCATGGTACCACTTTTACCATCTTAACATAAGCATCAAAGATAAAGAACAGAAAGGGGGATCTAAAAATATTCTCTTTTGATGTAACTAGTAGAGATCTCGCTAGTAACTGCTATACATAGGTTAGAATTCACACACTTCAAGAACAAAATCTTAGGGTGGTACTTCAAGGACCATTGGTTCAAAGTAGTAAAAGACAAAACTGTTGTTTTGTTGTTACTTTTAAAAAATCTCTGACCTTACTTCCATATCTAAACATGAGGAGCTTATATAAATGCAACTTTGCCATCAGATATAAGCAAACATTTTACTGATGCAACACAAAATTGCATGCTCATATAATCCTAAATACTTCCTGAAATTAGTCTGTTTTTAATGTTTAGTTCCCAATAAAGATATTTTTTAATTTTTAAAAACCTTGTAGACACAAATAAATTGTATATATAGTAATAACTGATTTATGAAACAAATTCAAATGAATAAGATTATGGAATGAATTAAACATTTATATAATTAGCAAACTTGCATTTTATCTTATAGGTATTTAAAATAAAACCTTTCTATACCATTGATATGAAAACACAGACTGGGGTGTGTATACATCACCTTCTGTCATATGTCCCTATGTGTAAGAATTTTCAGCAGTGGAAATAGAAAATGGTACAGCTACTTTGGAAAACAATCTGGCAACTCCTAAAACCATTAACCATAGAGTTACCATTATGAATCAGCAATTCCACTCCTAGGGCCATACCCAAGAAAATTAACAACATATATCTACACAAAAACATGTACAAAAAATGCTCCTAGCCAAAGGGTGAAAACAAGTTAAATGTGTATAAACTGACAAATGGATAAATAAAATGTGGTATGTCTGTACAATGAAATAATAAAAAAGGAAGCCACTTTGGTACATGTTCCTAATGGGTGAACCATAAAAATATGCTAAATGAAACTCAGTCACACATACACAACAACAACAACAAAACACATATTATATGATTCCACTCATATGAAATGTTTAGAAGAGGAAAATCTATGACAATAAAAGGTAGATAACAAGTTAATTAAGGCTGAGTGTGGGTGGATAAGGAGTGATAGCCAGACTATGAACTTCTTTCTGAAACACTGAGAATATCCTAAAATTAACTATGATGATAGCTGCACATACCTGTGATTATACTAAAAACATTGAATTGTACATTTTAAATAATTCAATTTTATGGTATATGAGTCACACAAAGAAGCCTCAGAAAGATTGTGGGAAAATTCCACTATCTTTTAATTCTGTATTTCCATGAACTTTTTGAAGCTCCCTTATATATCATAAATACATTGAAATTTGCTTCTCAACATACTAGTCTTGATATGGAGTCCTAGGTGGTGCTGTGGGATAAAGCACTGGATGATAAAGCACTCAGTTTGAACCACAAGGTTGGTGGTTCAAACACACCAGTCACAACTTGGAAACCCTATGCAGGGTCACTATGAGTCAGAACCTACTCAATGGCACTTAACAAAAGTCCTGGTGTGGTCCTGCAAGATAAGCATTGGACTGCTAACCTCAAGGTTAGCAGTTCAAATCCACCAACCTCTCCTTGGAATCCCTATACATGGTCGCTTTGTGTCTACCGACTTGACAGCACACATCAACAACAATAACACTGGTTCACAATTTCTAGTACTCTCCCAACAAGGTTTTTAGAGAAAGAAATGTCTAAATAGAGCAGTACTTTTACTTGACAAGGAAACAAGTTCGAGGCAAAAGTTATTTTCAGTCCATTAAATGGAAAGGCCCCAACCATCATGGTTGGGTGATGGGCTTTCTACAGACACAGTGTTTGGCACATAACTGGCACTTAAAAATCGCTTGCTGACTGAGTGACTAACTTATTGTTCATTGAATTTTTGTGTGGTACAAACTCTAGCCCATGTTTTTCAACCAAATGAGCCAGAAATAAATCTAATCTGAGGCAAAATGTAGAGTAAAATTTATAGCCAATTTTTTATACGATATCTCAGAGGCATTCATAATGACCAGCAGTAACCTTCATTTTTATCCAGTATCTTCTCTTTTGATGAACTGTGTATTGAACTAGACTATTTCAAGGCAACTGCCCTATTGAATTACAGATACAAAAAGGATTACACTCATTTTAGCATGGAGAATCAGATTTTCATTCTTTAAGAATGACTAAAAACCCCAAACTTTTCTATTCACAGATGGTACTAATTTGAACACATCATGCCATGCTTCCTGGAGTAATCATGCAGCTTGCTTAGATTTTCTAAACATGACTGAACTGTGATGAAGTGAGCAACATTCACTGCCAAGGTAGTCAGTAAATTACATTTTATTCATAAATTATTCCTATCGGTGAAATACTTTCATCACAGTTAAAACACAGGCCAGCAGATTCATATAAGATTTGCTACAGGTTTAAATGTAATCCATCTTTTAGTGATAATTTAGCAGCTTCCACCTAAAAGATGAAAATATGTCTAAAATATAGTTATTTTTTAAACTCCTGAATATCATTTAGTAGAAGTTGCTGGCCTCATGATATAGACTTCTGGTGGTATTTGTATTAAGTTCTCCCTAAACTGGTTATTAAGTACACTAATAAGGTAGACTAGGTTTCATTAATTCTCTATTTATGACTAAGTTTTTATCTTCAAGCACAAGTTATCCTGTTTTAAACAAAATAGATGTCTGGAAATTCTGAAAATTTATATTTATAAGGCATATAAAGGTATTGCAAAAACTTGATATTTTATTTCAGAATTGACTCGATGACCACTAACAAAAATAATTTTGTCTGTACAAAATTTAAATAATCTATAACCCTTTTAGATACAGTGTGTGTATGTGTGTATATATATATATATATATATATATATATATATATATATATAT
>NW_006408693.1:5814300-5860437 GCF_000296735.1 Chrysochloris asiatica
TATATGATAAGCATTTGACTGCAAGGTCATTTTGAACCTCAAGTTTGGCAGTTCAACCTTACCAGCTGCTCTTCAGAAACCCTAATACAGGGTGTCTATGAGTTGGAACTTACTCGATGGTGCTTAACAACAATAACAATGTAGCATATCCAAGAATACAGATTTCTAATACTAACAACATGAATCAATAAAATAAGTATTATTGTTGTTAAGTGCCTTCAAGTTGGTTCTGACTGATAGTGACACTATGTAGGTTTTCCAAGGCTTTGCAGTTCAAACCAACCACACAGTTCAACACATTAACCCACAGTGCCACAATGATTTCTAAAAAGTCGAGTGAAAAGCAAATTTGAGCATAACTAAATATAAAATTTGCGTTAAATCAATAGCAATTACTGAACATCCATGCTCAGTGCCTGAGCAGATTACAAATCTTAAGATGTAAATTCATTTTATACAAATATGCAAAAATAATTTAGTTAGTAGGAACAGCCATGGAGAGGGAATGACAACAGGAAAGGTTCTATGAAAGAAGAATTTGCACAGAGACATGGAAGAAAAGTTGTTCACGAAGGTTGAGTACAGAGACACAAATATAAATGGCAATAAAAGGACTGGAAAGAAGATATGACTTGAGAAAATGTCCAAGAAAGTAACAAGAAATAAAATGTGGGGCAAAGTGGAGGCAGCAGCATCAGGTGTGATTTTAAGGGCACTGAAATTTTGAGAGAGAAGTTTTGATGGCTTTTGTAAATAATTGAGAACAACTTTCAGAGTTCAAGAAACTTAAGGAACAGAATTAACCTACATTATAGCCTGTACCGGAAGATCAATTTTATATAAAATCAAACTATATATATGAAATACAATCTAGATATAATGATTGTTGTTTGTTGTTGTTGAGTACTGTTGAGTTAGCTCTGACTCCTCTGTCCTGAGGAGTGGCTGGTGGATTTAAACTGTCGAGCTTGTTGTTAGCAGTCCAGTGCTTAACCTACAGCACCACAGCAGGACTTCAGAATTATAATGATAACAAAGAATGCTTAAATATAGTTAAAGGAAATTTCAAAGGAATATTGATACAATATGATGTTTTATTAGGCAGAAAGCAAATTGCTATTGTTAAGGGATGTCAGTTGGTTCTGACTCGTAGCAACACTGTATAGGGTTTCTGAGGCTGTAAATCTTTGTGAGAACAGAAAGCCTCATCTTTCCTCCATGGAGCAGCTGATGAGCTACAACCACTGACCGTGTGGTTTGCAGCCCAGTATTTATTCTACAGAGATGAATCCAAGAATTAGAATAAATGAAAAAAAAGTATGTTGTACACTTGCTGGAAGAAAGCTTTGTGTTTTGTTCTGAGTGTTACAGTAAACTATGCAAAGAGAAAAATCAAGATTGTAAATCTCTTGATTTACAATAAATAAAGACAAATTAAATGAACATGAGCAATGCAATAATATACTACGACAAAAGATACCTTTCTTCTGAAAATTGCTATAAACAGGTCAACATGTGACTTAATGAATAGCAATATCTATACAAAGCAAATATTGTTGTTGTTAAGTGCTGTCGAGTTGATTCTGACTCACAGCGACCCTGTGTAGGGTTTCTGAGGAGCGGCTGGTAGGTTTGAACACTGCAGAGCCATACCAAGACTCCAAATACTGTGTTTCATTTGGCTGTTTCTTACAGTATGTCTCAGTGTGAGTGGGCAACAAAATTCGAAAGTGAATTACATTAAAACCATTTCTTCAAAAGTTTAAATTATGCATTTCAGGTGAACTTTTCTCTAATAGCCTGGCTTAATCTGAAGATAGATTTTAGAGTAGCTAGGATACCATTTGGGGAGCATGGTAGCTCCATACGATAAGCCACCAGGTTAACTGTAGCTGTGAACCACCAGGTCAGTGGTTTGAGCCCACCAGCCACTCTCTGGGGAAAAAAAAAAAAAAAAGGCCTTCTGCTTCTACAAAGATTCAAAGTGTTGGAAAACCTACATAGGGTCGCTATGAGTTGGAACTGACTCCACAGCCCTTAACAACAATAAGGATAGCATTTACCAGTGATACACAAATACTGTTGAAGGGTAGTAAAAGCTGGGAGTCCTTGTGTGGTGCTGTGGGTTAATGTGCTGGACAGCAAAGTCTGAACCCCAAGGTCAGCAACTCAAGCTCACCAGTAGGTCCTTGTAAACCCTATACAGGGTCACTCTGACTTGGTGGTAATTAACAACAACAAAAATCTGGGAATGGAGTACTGGTATGGCACTGTATCAGAAGCACTGGACAGCTAACCACAAGGTAAGCAGTTCAAATCCAACAGTTGCTCCTTGGAAATACTATACAGGGTTGATATGAATCAAAACCCACTCGATGTCACATAAAAACAACGAAAACTGGAAATGTGAATTGACATATGTTTATTAGTGTGGAATATTAAATTATTTTATAAGCTTATTCTATTTGCCAAAAAAAAAGAACCTACAGTGTAGCCATTAAAAAGACGAAGATTGGACTTCTGGTTTGGTGGAGGAGAAGCAGAGATAAGCAGGAGAGGCTCCTCAGAAGAGGCGTGAAAAAAACAAAGAAGGCACTTCGCTAGAAAAGTTTCACAGCTTTGGATCTAATATAAATGGTGGGGCATCAATTTTCGGTGATCACCGTGGAGAAATCCGACTGTGGTAGGAATACACGGTGGTTTCTGAATTGATCAGGACGCTACCTGAAGGCCCCTCAACCTGGGCTGAGATCATAGGGCAGGGCCACAGCCAAGCTGATACAGCGCTGAAACCATAGAGAGACTTCTGGATAAAGAGGTCAGATGGCTTTTTACACTTTTCTTTCCTCCTCTACACTGTCGCACCCTCTCTACCCAGCCCAGACACCTCCAGGCGAGTGGGAATGCACCCTCAAAGGGGTCCAGTACTGCACCCACAAGCTAAAGTTTTTCCACGGTACAAAGAGGAAATCCCTGAAAGTAGTTCCACAAGCTAATCCTTTGGCTGATTCTTATGATGTCTGACTCTGGAGCTCAGACCTAAAGCTGACCTGGGCAGAAGCCTTTATTCCAGTGCAACCTAAAAAGAGATAGCAGGCCTGGCCATACAGCCAAATCTTATTTGCACCTTGTAAAACCCCAACATAAAAGGTAAGAGCCAACACCAACTACTATATACAAGGACACAGCTATTTTGAGAATTATGTTGTGCATACCAGATACCTAACCGACCTTCAGAGATAAAAATAGTGGGCAACCTTTCTTCCATTCATTTCCCAATATCTATCAGTGTACCTCCATGGTGGTGACTAGAGAAGGGGTCTGAGCAAGTGAACACCCCCCCACTGGCCACTGGACTTTTCTACTGTGCATGCACACTGACCTGTGCAGCAAAGGCTACTGGACAGTTAGCTACAGTTTTATTTTTGTTTTTGTGTGGTGGTTTTTGTCTCTGCTTTTATATTGCTTCTGTTTTTTGGTCCTTTTGGTCTTACTTTTTTTCCTGGGTGTGGAAGCTTTCTCTCCCTGCATTACCCAAGAAGAGGCAGCAATCGTGGCCACATAGCCAAGCTACAAGCATACCTCATAATAGTCTACCATCTGGACAGGAGCCAATACCAGCTGCTAGGCATTACACAGATAGCCAACACTTACTAAGATAGTCTGCAGCTGAAAATAAGAGATAGGAAAAGTGAAACCTATCTCCAGATCACATCCACCAGGAGACAGTAAGCTTAACAACACGACAACATATATTCATTTAATCATTGAAAATGTATCTATTAAAAATCTCCAAGAAAAAAATAACAGAAGATCTCAGTACATGTCCAAAAACAGAAAAAGGTAACTGAGACAAATGAGCTGGAGGCAGACACAAACTTCTCAGTAGAAGAAGACCAGGCTTTGGATCTGCCTAAGAAGGAATTCAGAAGAATGATATGGAAACAAATTAAAATGCTCCACACAGAGGTGGAGGAAAATAAGGAAGAAGTCAGGAAAGTGCTACAGGAGCAATCAAACAAGATAGATATAGCACTGGAAACAATTCAAAACCTGCAAAAAGAGGTCCAAATGATTAATAATAAAATATCAGAAATGGACAATACACTGAAAGGGCAAAGGAGTAGAATTGGAGAGATGGAAGCCAGAACCAAGGATACTAGAAGACAAATCTCTCAATACTGTTAAAATAGAAGAGCAAGCAGAAAAAAGGATACAAAAATCTGAAGAGGTTCTAAGATTCATGTTGGATGACATGAAGATGAATAACAAGAATTACTGGCATTCTAGAACAGGAAGAATCAAACAAGTCCACAGAGAAGATTTTCTAGAAGAAAATTTCAATAACATCTTGAAGGTTAAGAAGATAAGCATGCAAGAAGCTGAATGAACCCCAGGAAGCATATATCCCAAAAGAAAACCACCAAGATATATCATAATTGAGATCTCCAAAATCAAAGACAAGGAAAGAATCCTAAAAGCAGCCAGGGAAAAGAGAAGTGTTACCTACAAAGGTAAGCAAATCTAATTAAACTCTGACCTCTCAATGTGGAGACATATATAAAACCCTAAAAGAAACCCAAAAAACTGCCAAACAAGAATGGCCTACCCAGCAAAATTGTCAATCAAATACACTGGTGCAATCAAAACATTCTAGGATAAACAGAAGCTAAGAGATTTTATCAAAGCTAATCCAGTGCTTCAAAATATCCTAAAGGGAGTTCTTTGGAATGAAAACCAATAAGAACAGACAACACTAGAGATCGACAGACGTGGTAACACCACCCAGATATCTGTCGAAAAATACCAGAGTTCAGAACAGAACAAAATTACAACAATGAATTCAGAGGAACGATGAGGCCAATCAAAGATCAAAATACTAACATAGTCAAAGAAGGGAGAAATATAGGAACAGAAAATCAGGTGGTGAGAAGTTCAGGCAGATTGTAGGATACAATAGACTGTCTTAAATGGAGAGGAAATTTAGTAGACTATAGGAGTCCTGGTGTGGTGCTGTGGGTTAATGCGCCAGATTGCAAAGCCATTTGAACTGCAAGGTTGGTGGTTCAAGCTCACCAGCTGCTTCTCAGAAACCCTATACAGGGTCGCTATGGGTCGGAACTGACTCGACAGCACTTCACAACAACAATATAGGGTAACCTTAAAGAAAGTTAATACTTTACAACTTACCATAAAAATGAAGATCCAAATAGAACAAGGAAAAATTAAAACTAAGAAGAAACTGTCAAGAAATAGCACAAAATACATGAACTCAGCACAAGAAGGCATGAAGAGCAAAGGAACAAACAGCACCACACACACACACACACACACACAAAATAACATTACAACAGAAACTAATTCATACCTATTGATAGTTACACTGAATGTCAATGGATTAAATGCACCAGTGAAGAGACAGAGAGTGGCAGAATGGAGAAGAAAACAAGGCCCTTCAATATGCTGCCTGCAAGAGACACCCTTACACACAAAGACAAAAACAGACTAAAAGTTAGAGGATGGAAAAAAAATATACCAAGCTAATTGCAATAAAAAAAAAAAAAAATGAGCAGGAGTGGCAATACTAATCTCAGATAAAATAAACTTTAAGGCAAAAACCAGCATAAGAGAAAAAGAAGGACACTATCTCATGATTAAAGGATCAACTGAGCAAAATGACATAACAATAATAAATGTCTACACTCCCAGTGAAAGACCACCAAGATACATAAAGCAAACCTTACTAGAATTGAAGAAAGAAATAGAAGACTCTACAATTACAGTGGGAGATTTTAATAAGCCACTTTCAAAAAGGGCTAGAGCAACCAGAAAGAAACTTGACAAAGATACATAGGAACTAAACAACACAATCAACCAACTTGACCTCATAGATGTGTATATAGCATTCAACCCAACAACAGCATAATACATATTATTTTCCAGTACACAAGGAACATTCTCCAGAATTGACCATGTGTTAGGTCACAAAGCAAACATCCATCAATTTACAAACATCAAAATACTACAAAGCATCTTTCCAGATAACAATGCTATTATATAAAACTAGAAATCAACAATGAGAAGACCAAAGAAATAAAGTCAAATACATGGAAACTGAGTAACATCCTGCTGAAAAGAGACTGAGTAGTAGAATAAATGAAATGTGAACTCACAAAGTTCCTAGAAACAAATGAGAACAAAAACACAACAAACCAAAATCTTTGGAACATGGTGAAAGCAGTGCTGAAAGGACAATTTATTGCAATAAATGCACACATCCAAAAAGATGAAAGAACCAAAATTAATGAATTAACACAGCATCTACAACAATTAGAAACAGTCCAACAGAGGGAACCTATAGCCACCAAAAGAAAAGAAAAGAAAGATTAGAGCAGAAATAAATGAGATAGAAAACAGAAAAACTATAGAAAGAATCAACAGGACAAGAAGCTGGTTCTTTGAAAAGATCAATAAAATTGACAAACCATTGGCAAACCTGACAAAAGAAAAGAAGACATAAATAACATGCATTAGCAACCACATGGACGATGTCACAATGGAACAAAAGGAAATCAAAAGGATAATAAGAGAATCCTATGAGGAGTTGCACTCCAACAAATTTGAAATCTTAGAAGAGATGGATAGATTTTTAGAAAAACACGACATACCTTAACTCACACAGAGTGAAGTACAAGACTTGAACAGACCCATAACAATAGAAGAAATTGATCAGGTCATCAAAAAACCCCAACCAAAAGAAGTCCAGGTCCAGAAGGCTTCACTGGTGAGTTATACCAAACATTCAAGGATGAGCTGCCACAAATTCTATCAAAATTATTCCAGAATATAGAAGAGGATGGAAAGCTTCCTAATACATTTTATGAAGCAAGCATAACCCTCATACAAAACCAGCAAAGGACATCACTAAGAAAGAAAATTATAGACCAATATCCCTCATGAATATGATTGGCTATGTGGAGTTGGTTCCAATTCATAGCAACCCTGTACAGGGTTTCCAAGGCTGTAAATCTTTACGGGAGCAGAAAGCCTCATCCTTCTCCTGTGGAACAGCTGGTAGTTTCGAACTGCTAATCTTGCGGTTTGCAGCCTGATTCATAACCACTACACTACCAGAGCTCCTTCTCTCATGAATTTAGATGAAAAAATTCTCAACAAAATCCTAACCAACAGAATCCAGCAGCACATCATAAAAATAATGCATCATGACCAAGTCGGATTCATATCAAGGATGCAAGGAGGGTTCAACATTAGAAAAACAATCAGTGTAATCCATGGTATATAAAAGAACAAGGAAAAGAACCAAGTGATCATATCGATTGATGCAGAAAAGGCACTTAACAAAATTCAACATCCATTCCTGATAAAAACATTCAAAGTAGGAATTGAAGACAAATTCCTCAATATAATTAAGAGCATATATACAAAACCAATAGCCTACATTACTCTCAATGGACAGAAACTGAAAGCCTTCCCTTCGTGAACAGGAACCAGACAAGGATGCCCTTTGTCACCACTGCTATTCAACATTGTGCTGGAAGTCTTAGCCAGAGCTATATGGCAAGATAAGGAAATTAAAGACATCCAAATTTACAAAGAGGAAGTAAAACTCTTATATTTGCAGACGATATGATGCTATACATAGATAACCCCAAAGACATAGTAAAAAAGCTACTAGACCTCATTGGAAGATTCAGCAAAGTGACAGGGTATAAGATCAACATACAAAACTCAGTTGGATTCCTCTATACAAATAATGACAGTGCTGAAAAGGATTTTAGGAAAGCAATACCATTTACAATAGCCACCCAAAGGATGAAATATTTAGGGATAAATGTAACCAGAGAAACAAAGGACCTATACAAAACACTACTACAAGAAACCAAAGGAGACTTAAGAAAATGGAAGCATATACCATGCTCCTAGATAGGAATACTTAATATTGTGAAAATGTCAATACTACCCAAAGCAATCTACACATACAATGCAATCCCAATCCAGATTCCAATGACAATCTTCAAAGAGATGGAAAAAACAATTATAAACTTTATATGGAAAGGTAAGAGACCCAGGATAAGTAAAGCACTACTTAAGAAAAAGAACAGGATTAGAAGCCTTTCACTCACTGATTTCAAAATTAACTCAACAATTACAGTGGTCAAAACAGCATGGTACTGGTATAGTGAAAGATACATAGATCAATGGAACAGAATTGAGAATCCAGAAATTAACCCATCAACATAGAGCCAACTGATTTTTTACAAAGGGCCTAAGCATATTGCATGGTGAGGAGATAGTCTCTTCAACAGATGGTGCTGGCAGAACTGCAAAGCGATATGCAAAAAGATTGAAACTAGATCTTTACCTCACTCCATATACAAAAACCAACTCAGCATGGATTAAAGATCTAAATGTGAATCCCAGAATTATAAAGGTCATCAATGAAAAAATTTACAAATTTCACGGCTCTAATGCAGTGCCATTAGAACAACAACAAGATTGTGGATCAGGCAGATGTGTAGTAAGGAGCTCCGTCAGCAACAACACAGAATACCGAACCAAGCAGGCTCAGGAGGTGGTGCCAGAACTCTGAGTCATATATAAAAGAATATTTAGAAGCTTGGAAGGTTTACAGCTAGGAGAATTTGTAGTAGAATCAAGAAATCCATTGCCACCATCTTGGGAGAGACCAAGCAGAGGAAGGATCAGAACAGCCACAAATGCCTGACAGAACCGTAGAAATAAAGGTGTGGACATTCTTTTTTTTTTTTTTTGTATCTGTTCATTGGTCTCTTGCTGTCTGCGTACCATAGAGGGGAAGCCTGAGTGAATGGATACCCCACCAAAACCAAGCTGTTTTGACCACTGTAACTGTGTGGATCATGACAAGCTATGGACAACATTGTGAAGTATGAGTATTCTGGAACACTTAATTTTGCTCATGAGGAATCTGTACATCGACCAAGAGGCAGTTGTTCGAACAGAACATGGGAACACTGAATGGTTTAAAATTAAGAAAGGTGTGCGATAAGGTTGTAGTCTTTCACCATACTTATTCAACCTGTATGCTGAGCAAATAATCTGAGAAGCTGGTTTATATGAAGAAAAACGTGACATCAGGATTGGAAGAAGACTCATTAAGAACCTGCAATATGCAGATGATGCAACCTTGCTTGCTGAAAGTGAAAAGGACTTAAAACATTTACTGATGAAGATCAAAGAGTACAGCTTTCGGTATGGATTGCATCGCAATGTAAAGAAAACAAAAATCCTCACCACTGGACCAATAAACAACATTCTTATCAATGGAGAAAAGATTGAAGTGGTCAAGGACTTCATTCTTCTTGGATCAACTATCAACATTCATGGAAGCAGCAGTCAAGAAATCAAGCAACATATTGCATTAGGCTAATCTGCTGCACAAGATCTTTATAAAGTGTTGAAGAGCAAAGATGTCAGTTTCAGGACTAAGGTACATCATGGTATTTTCAATAACCTCATATGCATGCAAAACTGGACAGTAAGTAAGGAAGAC
This sequence comes from Chrysochloris asiatica, assembly GCF_000296735.1. Lineage (NCBI taxonomy): Eukaryota > Metazoa > Chordata > Mammalia > Afrosoricida > Chrysochloridae > Chrysochloris > Chrysochloris asiatica. The sequence continues at coordinate 5,823,854 of NW_006408693.1, forward strand.
TGTAGAAGAATTGATGCCTTTGATTTATGGTGTTGGAGGAGAATATTGAAAGTGCCATGGGATGAGAAAAGAACCAATAAGTCCATTTTGGAAGAAGTGCAGCCAGATTGCTCCCTGGAGGACAAGGTGGCCAACTTTGTCTCTCATACTTCGGACATATTGTCAGGATGGACCAGTCACTGGAGAAGGATATTATGTTTGGTAAGGTAGAGAGGCAGAGAAAGAGAGGAAGACCCCCCAATGAGATTGATAGACCAAGTGGCAGCATCGAAGGACTCTAGCATGGCAACAGTAGCGAGGTTGGCCCAGGATTGGGCAGTGCTTCGCTCTGCTGTGCATAAGGTCACTATGGGTCAGTATTGACTCAATGGCACCTAACAACAACATTGCAGTGCCATGTGCTGACAAAAGAACAAACAGATCTGTGTTGGAAGAAGTGCAGCCGAGTGTTCCTTGAAGGCCAGGATGGCCAAATTTTGTCTCTCTTACTTCAGGCTTATTGTCAGGAGGGACAAGTCACTGGAGAAGAATATCATGTTTGGTAAGGCGGAGGGTCAGAGAAAAAAAGGAAGACCCCCAGCGAGATGGATTGGCAAAATGGCAGCAACAATGGGCTCAGGCGTGCCAACAATAATGAGGTTGGCCCAGGATCAGGGAGTGTTTCATTGTGTTGTGCACAGGGTCGCTATAAGTCAGTACTGACTCAATGGCACCTAACTACAATAACAATGCAGAGCACACACAGACTACCAAACACTGTGAAAATTACACAAACAAAAGTAGACAAAATAGATGATTAGGACATACTAAAAATTAAAAACTTATGTTCATCAAAAGACTTCACCAAAAGAGTAAATGGGAACTCACAGAATGGAAAAAAAAAATCTCTTGCAAGGATGCATTTGACACAGGACTAATTTCTAAAATATATAGGGAACTACAATACCTCTTCAAGAAAAATACAAATAGCCCAATTAAATAATGGGCACAGGACATGAAGATTCACTTCACCAAGGACGAGATTCAGGCAGCCAACAAACATATGAAGAAGTGTTCACAAATACTAGCCATTAGAAAGATTCAAGTCAAAACAACAATGAGATATCACGTCACACCAACAATAACAGCAAAGATAAAAAATCAGAGGACAACAAATGCTGGCTAGGATGCAGAAAGACTGGGACCCTCCTACATTGTTGGTGGGACTGCAAAATGATCCAACCACTATGGAAAGCAATATGGCGCTTCCTCAGAAGGTTGGAAATAGAAATACCATATGACCCAGCAATTCCTCTATTTGGTATTTACCCACAAGAAATACAAGCCATAACACCAGTAGATATATGCACACCAATGTTCATAGCAGCACTCTTTGCAATAGAAAAAGATGGAGACAGCCTAAGTGTCTTTAATGGGAGAATGGATAAACGAACTTTGGTACATACACAAAATAGAATATTCTGCTACCTTGAAGAATAAAAGGAAGATACAAGCCACCGCATAACATGGATGAACCTTGAGGACATTTTGCTGACTGAAATTAGTCAGTCACAAAAGGAGAAATACTGGATAGGATCGTTATTGTAAAAGCTTAAGTTAAAGTATTCACACTATTTGATTACTGGGTTCCAGGGGGGTGGGCGAGGGGAGTGAGGGGAAGGTGGAAATCAAGGAAGGGAATAGACAGAGATAGTTTGGGTGCTGGGAGGGGGGCAATATACTAGAAGGGAGAGGGCAATAGAAGAACAAATCTCATGGGAGAACATTTAGGCAGATTTGCATGGCCTATGTGGGACAAAGGTAAATAGTTGATGTATGCTCAACCTTGAAACAACAGGGCTTTGGGATACAGGGACTGAGGCATGGTTCAAATGGGTAAAAGAAGGGAAATAATGTTAAGATGCTTGGCTGTCTTTTGAACATTGGTTTCCCTTGCCTACTACTGTAAAATAGACACTTGAGGGGGAGAGAAAGGAATAGCCAGAAACATCACCCTAGAAAACTTATAAGTATGTCTTCAGCCTGTAACTGATTGGAATACCTAAAATGGGGCTAGAACTTGCCCAGTGAAGGAGGCTTCCTAAGGAGTCTTTGCACTGCATAAGACCACAGGTGGAATCCTGTTTCCCATCCAGAATTTTCCGAGGTGGAAAATTTCCACTTGAAAGGACAAATAGACCAATCTGGAGTTGCTAGAATAACAGAAGATTCTGCTTGAAAGAAAGACCAGCAGGAAAAATAAAAAACAATAATGCCAGTCTGATCAACTATTACAAGAACAAGCAAGGTGTTAGCTTGGGAGCCATCAAGGCAAACCCCCTTCCAAGAATGGGACTCAAAGGAAATACATGAGCAGGCATGTGGCCTTGCTGGTGACCAAGTTGGTCACTGAAAAGGGGAGTGGGGGAAAAACAGCAATGAACTTGTGAGCTAAGTCTGACCATGTTCAATAGATTCCTGTGAACCTAGGTTGAGACCTGGATGGCCAGCAGTATGGCAAGACCTGGGGACTCCTGGGCCCAGAGACAAACATAAGACCTCAGAGGACTAGAATGGAGAGTGAAGCATCCAGATGATATGAAGTGAGGGGAGATGCACAAGAACACCCATACTTGCAGCTAGTACACACTTGACCTGGCTTCAATTGCTGGATGATCAGAACTTGACTAGAAGAAGAAAGAAGAGGAAAAAAAGACTAATCAGCTACAATTTGATGATATTGACCTATACTTAGGAATGCAGTAGCTCAAAAGAGGGAATTAATCTTTATAGTAAGGATCATTCCCACCCCCTCTGTAAACAGGGTTGACAGGGATGGTCAACTTAGACTTTGGCTACCCAAAATGGTGGAAGTGGGGAACAAAGGCAAGAAGTGACTAGCTTGCAAGCTTTCAAGATGGAGCCTAGTTCCAGAAGGTGCAAGGGGAAGGTAAAATCTCCACTGAGTGGTTTCCAACCTGTCTGGACCAGGCTGATGAAAGGAGATGGGGGTAAGACTCTTGTGGTTCAATAGTGAATAAATGCTATCAGGACTGACTGTGAGTGTTGGAAATGTAAAGAGAAGAGTGGTTGGTTGTGCAGTCCAGGAGCAGAGGATCCTGGAACCATCAAGGGTGAAGAGCAGGGTACAGGACCCTGTTCAGAGAAGCAGCGATGCCAGAGATGGAGGCAGAGATGATGGCGTGGAGAGATGAAGCGGCTGGGGACTCTGGACTCAGGGAGGGAGAGTGTCTGTGTGCTGATGGCTGGGGGGCAGGCTTGCAGGGAGTACCCTTGGGTTGTTTGATGATGCATGGAGGGGATTGTAATCATTGCAATGAAACGAAATACGACAGGATGAATGTAGACTATCACTTAATTCACAATAAAAACTTAAAAAAAAAGTAAAAGTTAAAGGATGGGAAAAAAAATGTACCAAGTTAATTGCAATAAAAAAACTAGCAGGAGTGGCAATACTAATCTCTGATAAAATAAACTCTAAGGCAAAAAACAAAACAAACAAACAAAAAATGTTAAATGTAACTTATTCTTAAAAACAAATTCTGGAGAACAGTATAAACAAAATTAGTTATACAGTATTCTGTTTGTTGCTGTCGCTTAGCACTGTCAAGTGGGTTTTAACTCATAGAGACCTTGTATAGGGTTTCCAAGGAGTGACTTGTGGATTTTGACTCATAGCAACCCTATATAAGGTTTCTGAAGAACAACTGGTGAACCCCCCGACCTTGCAGTTCAAACCAACCTTCCAATTGAGTGCTTATCCTACAGCGCCACATTCTGCTTGTAGACAAAATGAGTTGACTTGATTTGTAGCATAATTAATTTTACTGCTCTATATAGCTATCAACTAATGCTAGTATCCATCAAAAATGACAATTTTTATTTGAAATTGTTTATCTGAAACAGTTCTTAGGAGAGTGATAACAGGGTATATATTAAGGACACTGCTGCACACTTGAAGTCTAAATTGAATTATTGTCAATGATGAAGAAATTGGAAATGCAAACAGATGTGAGGCGATTGATTAGGTTATGGGTATGAATGAATAAAATGTTAGCTTCATATCATATTAGGATGAAGGACTAGAGATATATCCAAAGGAGAAATTTAAGTTTGCACAAGAAGCCAGGCAAACCCAATTTGGGTGATTCCTATATATACAAGTAAATTGAAACCATGAGAATAAATTGACAATTGAAGGTAGTACTTATAGTGTCAGAACAACAGATGATGAAGAGCTTAGTCTCTGGGCAAATCTAAATTAATGAACAATGAAGTGAAAAAGAAAAAAAAAAACGTGTGAGTCAATGTCTAGAACATACAGATACTTCATGAATATTTGTTAAATAAACTATTAATATCAGTTAATGAATTAAATTAAAAATGGATGGATGAAAGGATTTCAGTGGTGCTTGTACTTAACTGCCTTGAAATGTGACAGCTGGCTTCCATAAAGATTTATAGACATGGAAATCCTATGGACAGTTCTACCCTGAACTACAGGGTTGCAATGAGTTGAAACTGATTAGATGGCAACTGATTAATTATAAAAGGCTAAATTGCATAAATTTGGTATAATCCTAAATGAAATTTTACAGGTTTTTTTTTTTTTGCAAAATTTGATGATTCTAATCTTAAAAATTTTATGGAAATGCAAAGAATTACAAATAGTCACATACACACACACAAAAAAAAAAACCCACACAAAACACATTTGTATGACTTATTCTAAATGATAACTAGATTTACTATAAAGTTGTATTAAGCTACATAGTGTGGATACTGGTGTAAGGATAGACAAACAAAAGAAAACAAACCCAGAAATAGATTCAAATAAGATGGGCCAAATGAGTTTTGAAAAAGCTATGAAGGCAATTTAATAAGAAAGAAAAGTTTTTCAATGAATAGTTATGGCAATATTGATAAATGTATGGAGAAAAGGAACATCAAATACACATACCTAATTTAGGAGAAATCATTATTGTTAGGTGCTATTGAGTTGATACTGACTCATAGTGACCCTATGCATAACATATGAATCACTGCCCAGTGCTGCACCAACCTCACAAACATTACCATGTTTCGTGAGCTATAAAAAGAGAAAGCATTTTAATTATTAATATCTTTAATGTGTCAAATAACAGTGCACTAAATAAACGTTTCAATATTAATTAATAATATTTTATTTTTAAAAGTAAAAAGGTTTGTTGTGTATAGGACCTTAGGTGGACTACTGAGCCCCATCCAGATCCTTCTGGGGTGGGACATTTCCACTAGAAAGGACAAGCCGACCAGCCTGGAACAGCTAGAGCAACAGAAGATACATCTTCAAAGATCAGCAGGAAAAATCCAAAACAAAAATGACAGTCTGACTGGCTACTACAAGAACAAGTAAATTGTTCACCGGGGAGCCATCAAGGCAAGCAATGAAATCCCTTCAGGACAAACACCCTCTAAGTCTGAAACTTAAAGAGAACACATGAGCAAGCATGTACACTTGCTGGTGACCACATTGCTTTACTGGTGAGTGGAAGAGGGGGAAAGGCAGCAACGAAGATATGGGCTGAGTTTGCCAACGTTCCATAAACTGACATCGACCTGGAGATGAAAGAGAGAAGAGGAAGGGATAGTTGGTCCGAAGTATGGTGAGACCCGTGACTCCTGAGCCCATAGACAAGTACATAGCCACAGAGGGCTAGAGGTGAGAGTGAAGTGTCCAGCTGATATGAAGTAAAGGGAGACATACAAGAATGCCCAAACTTGTGGATACTACCCATTTGACCTCGCTTTGATGACTTGATGATCAGAACTTGACTAGGGGAAGATTTTTTTTAAAAAATGATAAAGGGAAAAAGTGTAAATTGCTAAAATTTGATGAATTTGACCTATACTTATGTATGTAGTATGTCAAAATATCAACTGAGAGGAAAGGAGTCTTCACATCAAGGGTCAGTCCTATCTACTCTGTATACAAGAGTTGATAGTGATGGGCAACTTAGACATTGGCTACTTAAAATGGGGGTGGGAGGGCTATAAAGGTATGACATGACTGGCTTACTACTGGTATAGCACTGTAGGATCAGCACTGGATTTCAAATCACAAGGTTGGCAGTTCAGACCCATTAGATATTCCCCAGAGACCCTATACAGTGTCACTATGAGTTAGAACTTAGCAACAACAATTATCATGTCAAGAAAGGACTATATATGAATGGCTATTAACCACACTAAAGTATGCAAGATGTTTAGTCATCAGGGAAATAGAAATTAAATTATATGGTGATATACTATTATATCAGCTTGTTAGGTGCCGTAGAATTAGTTCTAACTCATAGCGACCGTATATACAACTGCCCAGTCTTGCAATATTCCCAGTTGTTATTACACTTGAGCCCATTGCTGCTGTCACTGTGCAAATACATTTAATGGGGGAGTCTTTCTTTTTTGCTGACCTTTCACTTTACCAAGTATGATGTCCCTATGCAGGGACAGGTCTCTCATGATAGTATATCCAAAGAATAAGAGAAACATGTGAAAGTTGGACAATGCATAAAGAAGACCATAGAAAAATTGATGCATTTGAGTTCTGGTGTTGTAGAAGGATATTAAAAGTATCATGGCCTATGAAAAGAACAAACAAATCTGTATTGGAATAAGGACAGTCAGAATGCGCTTTGGAAGCCAAAATGACCACACTTCATCTCTCATATTCGAAAATATTATCAGGAGGGGCCAGTTCTTAAAGAAGGATGCCATGCTTGTGGTAAAGTGAAGGGTCAGAAAAAAAGAAGAAGAACCCCAACTAGATGGATTGCCACAGTGGTGGCAGCAATGGACTCAACTATTGTTTGGTTGGCTCAGAACTGAGCAGTGTTTTGTTTTGTTTTGTTGTGTATAATGAGTGGGTACCTATTCGATGGCACCTAACAATACCAACAACAATGGCTGCACTTCTTCCAATACAGATTTGTTTGTTCTTCTGTCAGGGCATGGTACTTTCAGTATTCTTCTCCAACACCATAATTCAAATGCATCAATTTGTCTATGGTTTGCTTTAGTCACTGTCCAACATTCACATGCATATGAGGTGATTGAAAAGACCATGGCTTGGGCTGGACAGTCCTTAGTTCTTACACTGACATCTTTGCTCTTGAAAACCTTAGCGGTCTTGTGCAGCAGATTTGTCTAATGCAATACGTCGTTTGATTTCTTGACTGCTGCTTCCATGAGTGTTGACAGTGCATCTAAGAAAATTGAAGTCTGAAAATGTCAATCTTTTTTCCATTTATCATGATGCTGTTTATTGGTCCAGTGGTGAAGGTTTTTGTTTTCTTTACAATGAAGTACAATCCATACTGATGACTGTGGTCTTTAGGCTTCATCAGTAAGTATTTTTTTTTTTTTATTGGTACAGTGACTTTGTGTATTCCTCCAATCTTCTTTTGATGCTTCCTGTACCAACTAGAAAGACTTAAAATACCGATAATATGAAATGCTAGTAGGAATGAGTATTAACACTCATATTTTTCTGGTGTGCATGTATTTAGAAACTACAGCCACATAAGAAAACTGACCATTTAAACACACATATAACCTATAACCAGCAATTCTACAAAAACATTTCTACATGCTATCTATTGCAGCTTTATTCATAAAAAACTGCCTGGAATAATTCAAATGTCCATCAAAAGAAAATAGATAATAGACATACAAATGATGTATTTATGGACTCCCCATGTGGTGTTATGAGATAAGCACTGGCTTGGTAACCACAAGGTTGGTGGTTCAAACCCACCAGCTGCTCCTTGGATATAAAATACAAGTTGCTATGAGTTGGAACTGACTCAATGGCACTTAACAACAACATATATATTATTTATTGTTGTTAAGTGCCATTGAGTCAGTTCTGACTCATAGCGACCCTGTACAGAACTGCAAATCTTTGCAGGAACAGAAAGCCTCATCTTTCTCCTTAATTTTATATTTTTGTTGTTGCTGTTAAGTGCTATGGAGTCAATTCCAACCCATAGTGACCCTCTGTAGGATTCCCAAGGAGAAGTTGGTGGGTTTGATCTGTTGACCTTGTGCTTTGCAGTCCAGTACTGATTCTACAGGCACCACAGGACTCCAAAATGTGTATTCATACAGGCATCGTTGTTGTTTTAAGTGCCATCAAGTCAGTTCTGACCCATATTGACCCTGTATGGGGTTTCCAAGGAGCAGTTGGTGAGCTTGAACCGCTGACTTTGAGGTTCAAACTGACTTTTCAATCCAGCACATTAACCCACAGCACCACACCAGCACTCTGTATGTATACAATTTGCTATGAGCTGGAACTGGCTTGATGGCACTTAACAACAACAACATATACATGTATATATCCATATGTACACATACCATATATATGTATATATATTGCAAACCTGTACATTTACAAACCATATTATGTTGAAAAAATAACCAAACATTAAGAAGTCCACATAGACTCCTGTCTAGGTGTGGCATGGGACCATAAGTTTGGTTTGAACTACAAGGTAGAGGGTAACTAGGATAAGCACTTGACCAAAAGGTCAATTGAACTACAAGAAAGGTGGTTTGAACTCAGCAGTTGCTCCACACAAACCCTATGGTCACTATAAGTCAGAACCGACTCAACAGCACTTAATAACAACAGCGTATCTATTTAGGGTGAAAGCATTGGATTGCAAGCTTGGTTAGAACTGCAAGGCAGCAGTCCAGGCCCACCAGGTGCTTGTCAGAAACCCTATATAGGATCAGTATGAGTCAAAACAGACTCAAAGGAACTTAACAACAGCAACAATTCGCCATGTTCCTGAGATTTTTCTATGGAGTCCTGGGGTGGTGCTGTGGGTTAATGTACTGGACTGCAAAGTCGGTTTGAACCACAAGGTTGGCAGTTCAATCTCACCAGCTACTCCTCAGAAGCCCTGTACAGAGTCGTTACGGGTCAGAACCAACTCGACGGCAATTAACAACATGTACATATCCATATACACATATACCATATATACCACGTATATATGTATCTATATTGCATACATGTACACTTATAAACTATATTTATACATATATATCACATAGCAAAGCGAATCCAAAAGAAAGAATAACTAGTCAAAACCTCAGAAATAGGAGTTTCACAATTATGTTGACAGAAATACACAAAACATAAAAAAGTCCTTATGGACACCAGTCCTGGTGTGGCATTGTAGTATAAGCACTTGATTATAAGGTTGGTTTGAACCGCAAGGTAGGTGGTTCAAACTCACCTGCTGCTCCACAGAAACCCTATATAGGTTTACTATGAGTCAGAACCGACTCAATGGCATTTAGCAACAACAACTTTGTACATAATAATTTATAATGCTAGACATTTTATTTTGAAGACTATCATAACTAGATTATGAGTTTCATTGTATCTTTCACTTAAAAAGACTAGAAATTAGCCCAAGTGGGTCAACCATTACTTCCAACGTTCTTTTGATAATTGCTGAGTCTATAGTACTTTGCAGAATTTCACCCTTAGCAGTGTATCATATGTTTCAAACATTTAACCATTTCTCTGTAACAGAATCCTAACACAAAATTTAGTTTTAAATTTCAAGTTAAACTGTAAAAGTGTTTCCTCATATATGTTGTTGTTAAGTGCCATGGAATCTGTTCCGACTCATAGTGATCCTATATGGGGGTTTCTGAGGAGCAGCTGGTGAGCTTGAACTGTTGACTTTGAGGTTCAAACCGACATTGTGGTCCTGTGCTTATCCTACAATGCCACACCAGGACTCATGAATAACAAATATTAATGGTATGACATTTAAAGGATCTCTGGTGGCACAGTGGATTAAGTGCTAGGAAGCTCTGGTAGCGTAGTGGGTTACAAATCGGGCTGTGAACCGCAAGGTCAGCAGTTCGAAACTACCAGCTGTTCCACGGGAGAAAGATGAAGCTCTCTCCTTCCGTAAATATTTACAGCCTCGGAAACCCTGTACAAGGTCGCTATGAGTCAGAACCTACTCCACGGCACATAACCAACCAAGCTAATTCAAAAGTCAGTAGTTGAGACCTACGAGTTCTCTGAGGTAGAAAAATGAGACAGTCTGCTTCCATAAAGATTAACATTGGAGCATTTTTTTCTGTTCTATAGGGTTGTTTTGAATCAGAATCAACTTGACAGGAGTGGATTTGGGCTTTTTTTTGTTTTGCTTTTATGGTACAGTGGCTAAACACTTGGCAGTGTTTTCAACCCACCAGCCTCTAAATGGGAGAAAGATGGTGGCAGTTGGCTTCCACATACTACAGCATTTATTGGATCGTATGGAGCAGTTCCCTTCTGTCCTATCTGCTCACTAGGGTTATTGTTGTTGTTATGTTCCGTGGAGTCGGTTCCCACTCATAGCGACACTGCATAGGGTTTCTGAGGCTGTAAATCTTTATGGGAGCAGAAAGCCTCATCTTTCTCCCTCAGAAAGACTGGTAGCTTCAAACTACTGACCTGGAGGTTAGCAACCCAATTTGTAACCAGTATGCTACCAGAGCTCCTTTATATGCTCACTATAGGGTAAATCAGAATCAACTCAGTGGCAATAGGTTTGGGCAGGGTTAATTGGGTTAAAAAAAAAAAAAAGAAGAGAGTTTCTTTTTTAAAAAACACCTTATCAAATAAACTAATTCAATTAGAAAATTGGCCTACTGATCTGAATGCACAGTTTAATTGGAATTGCGTTAATTATGATTCATAGGGAATAATTATTATCTTTCTAACATCATACATTATTTTTAATACAGTAATTCTTTACAATAAAGTAATACATAAGCATAGAACAAATGGGTGATCCACTCAATACCTAAGTGTATTATTCCAGGTTTTAATGAGTTGTTGTTAAGTACTATCAAGTCAGTTCAGACTCATAGTGACCCTGTATAGGGTTTCCATGGAGCAGCTGGTGAATTTGAACCATTGACCTTGCAGATCAAACAGACCTTGTGGTCCAGTGTTTATCCTACATCACCTTATCAGGACTCTAGAATCAAGGAATAGGTGGTAAAAAGTTCAAATTATAATGTTTATTAATATACTAAGAAATGTTACTTTATTTGAAAGTTGAAAGTGTTTCTATGATAGGCACTGACTGCGAACCACAAGGTCCACAGTTCAATCCTGCCATCTGCTCCTTGGGAAAAAGATGAGCTTTTCTGCTCCCACGGACATTTAAATCCTCAGAAACCCTATGCAGGTTTGCTGTGAGTTGGAACTAACTCAATGATACCTAAAAACATTCTTATTTCTTATAGTGGATGCTACTTATACATGTCTTATATTAGTGTGTGGGTTTTAAATATATATACATATGTCTCCCCAAAGTTGCATTTTTATAAACCATGAAACAATTAATATTTGGAATTCACTAAGCTGTGAATTAACTGTAATTTTCGGGACCCTCTGTCTATTCAAATCCTTGTCTTATATTTATTTTGCATTGATCTTAAATTGAGTCTAAATGAATTCAATATAACAAGAGATTTTGCTATTAATAAAATTGACTTATTAGACATTTCAGAATTTTTGCATAATCGGTAAATGTTTTTCAATGAAACTTATAATCTTCTACAAGCAAATGGCATTTTCTTAAAATTTTAAAACTGTGTGGTTACCAAAAAGAAAAAAAAAAGAGGGGTGTTGTACATGCATACACACACACTCTCTCTCTCTCTCTTTAGAAAGAAGTAAAAGAGAACAAAACCTGGGGTGGTATGAAGGAGGAGGTTGATATGTAAAGGCTGTTCTGAAAAGTATCAGCTACAGCTGCATAGGGCAGAAATGGAAGATCATGTAATAAGATATGCCCGGTTCCTAAAAAAGGTTAATAAAATGCTGTTTGAAGAACAGCTGGCTTTAGCTGGGGCTAGGATGAAGAAAAGAGTGACTGCCTAGAGTTCATTTAATGACAGGTATTACAGCCTCAATGAAGTCAAGGAGAATCATGCATAGTAGTCCTGATTCATTTGTTTAAAAATAAATACATTTTAAAGGAATTTTAAATGTAAAATTTACAATTTGTGTGTATTTTGAAATAACAAGCATTATAGCTTTGGAACCGATCCAGGATCAACAATGATATATGACTCTTAAGAATTTTATAAATTTGTATTTAAAAAAGTATTTTACAGATTTTATTGTATTAATAATATTTTGGAGGTCCTTTTGTGGTACTATAGGATAAACATTGTTCTGCTAACCTTAAGGCCATTGGTTCAAACCTACTAGCTGCTCTTCAGAAACCTTACACAGGATGGTTATAAATTAGCATCGACCTGATGGCACTAACAACACTCTACAACAACAATATATTCAAGGTTTTTTTTTAGTTAACACACACATGTGTTGATATTGTTGTTGATGATGAGTATGACCCTAAGTACAAAAGAACAAAACACTGGCCAGTCCTATAACATCATCACAAGCATCCCTATGTTTGAGCCCGTTGTTGTCATTGTTGTACTTACTGTGTCAATCTGTCTCATTGAGGTCTTTCTCTTTTTCACTAACCCTCTACTTTACCAAGCATGACTAATTCCTCCTGGTAACATGTGCAAAGTACCTGAGACGAAGTTTCACTGTGTTTACTTGTAAAGAACCTTGTGGTTGTACTTCTTCCAAGACAGATTTGTTTGTTCTTGTGGCAGTGCATAGTACTTTTAATATTCTCCTCCAACACCATAACTCAAATGCACCAATTTTTCTATAGTCTTCTTTATTAATTGTCCAATTTTCACATGCATATGAGGTTATTGAAAACACCATGACTTGGGTCTGGTATGCCTTAGTCCTCAAACTCACATCTTTGCTCTTGAACACTTGAAAGAGGACCTGTGCAGCAGATTTGTTTATGCATTATGTCATTTGACTTCTTGACTTCTGCTTATATGAGTATTGATAGTTGATTCAAGCAAAATGAAATCTTGGCCAACTTAAATCTTCTCTTCATTTATCTTATTTATTAGTCCAGTGGTGAAGATTTTTGTTTTCTTTACATTGAGATGCAACCCATACCTAAGACTGTGGTTCTCTTCACTTTCAGCAAGCAAGGTTGTTATCATCTGTGTATCACAGGTCTTCCTTCAATTTTGATGCCAAATTTTTCTTCATATAATCCAGGTTCTTGAATTAATTGTTCAGCATACATATTGTATTTACTATGGTGAAAGAATGCAACCCTGGCACTCATCTTTCATAATTTTAAATGATTCAGTGTCCCTTTGTTCTGTTTGAACAACTGCCTCTTTGTTTATGTACAGGTTCCTCATGAACAATATTAAGTGTTCTGGAATATTCATTCTCCACAATGTTGTCCATAGTTTGTCATGATCCACACAATTTAAATCCTTTGTGCAGTCAATAAAGCACAAGTAAACATCTTTCTAGTATTTTCTGCTTTCAGCCAATATCCATCTGACATCAATGATAACCCTCATTCCACATACTCTTCTGAATCTGACTTGAACCTCTGGCAGTTCCCTGTCAATGTACTGATGCAGCCATTTTTAAATTATCTTTAGCAAAATTTTACTTGCATGTAATATTGATGATATTGTCTGATGATTTCCACTTTTCACTGAGTCATCTGTCTTTGGATCTCTTCCAGTCAGTTGGCCAGGTAGTTGTCTTCCAAATTTCTTGGCACAGAGAAGTGAGAACTTCTAGTACCACATCAGTTTGTTGAAAGATTTCAATTTGTATTTCATCAATTCTTTGTGTCTTGTTCCTTGCCAATGCCTTCAGGGCACCTTGGACTTCTTCCTTCAGGATCCTTGGCTCTTGATCATATGCTACCTCTTGAAATGTTTGAACATCAACCATTTCCTTTGGTATAGCATCATCCAATATTTTGTCTATAGAATCCTTCAATATTGCAAGTTGAGGCTAAAATGTTTTCATCAGTTCCCTCAGCTTGAGAAATGCTGAGCATGTTCTTCTCTTATGGTTTCTAAACCCAGATCTTTGTGCATTTAATTAAAATATTTGTCTTGTCTTCTTGAGCTGCCAACTGAAATTTTCTATTCAGCTTTATTACCTCCTTATTTCTTCCATTTGCTTTAGCATCTCTATGCTGCAGAGAAAGTCTAAGAGTCTCTTCTGAAATCCATTTTGGTGTTTTTCTTCTTTCTTGTCTTCTTAATGACCTTTTACTTTCTTCCTGTATGATGTTCTTGATGTCATCTCACAACTCTTCTGGTCCTCGGCCATTGTCTAATTCATCAAATCTGTTCTTGGGATTATCTATAAATGCAGGTGAGATAGGCTCAAGGTCATTATTTTGGCTCTCATAGACTTGCTCTAATTTTCTTCAACTTCAGCCTGAACGTGCATATTAGCAATGGATGGTCTGTTCCACATTCTGCCACTGGCCTTGTTTTGACTGATGACATGGCACTTTTCCACCCCCTCTTTCCACAGATGTAGTTAATTTGATTTCTGTGTATTCCATCTGAAGAGGTCCATCTGTATAGTCATATTTTATGTTGTTTAAAAAGGTATTTGTAATGAAAAAGTCATAGATCTTGCAAAATTCTATCATGCAATCTCCAGCATCATTTATATCACTGAGGCCATATTTTCCAAATAGTGATCCTTCCTCTTTGTTTCCATGTTTGCATTCCTATCACCAGCATTTATCAATAACTCTTGATTGCATGTTTGATCAATTTCAGACTGAATAATTTGGTAGAATTCTTCAATTTCATCCTCATTGGCTTTAGTGGTTAGAATGCAAATTTGAATAATAGTTGTATTAACAGGTCTTCCTTGTAGGTGTCTGGATATTATCGTATCACAGACAGCGTTATACTTCAAGATAGATCCTGAAATGTTATCTATGATAATGAATGTGACACCATTCCTCTTCAATTTGTTATTCTTGGCATAGTAAACCATGTAGTTGTTAGATTCAAAATGACCAATACCAGTCCTTTTCAGCTCACTAATTCCTAAGACATTGATGTTTATACATTTCATTTCATTTTTAACAACTTCCAATTTTCTTAGATTCAAACTTTCTACATTCCATGTCCTGATTATTAATGGATATTTACAGCTGTTTCTCCTCATTTTGAATTGTCTGCCATCAGCAAATGAAGGTCCCAAAAGATTTGCTCCATTTGCTTCATAATGGTCAATGTACTTTGAGGAGGAAGCTTTTCCCCAGTTGTATTACAACCAGACCAGCTCACTTTCCAGCATTATATTTGACAGTATTCTGGTGCTTTTCATTGTGTTTCAATATTCAATAGTTTTGTGATATCTGACACTGTTCTACTGCTATTCACGAGGTTTTCAGAGATTAAATATTTGGAAGTAATCCATCTCTCCTTTCTCCTACCTTGTCTTAGTCTGGAAGCTCATCTAAAAGCTGTCCAACATTAATGATCCTGCTGGTATTTAAAATACTGGTGGCAAAGCTTCCACAATCACAGTCACACACAATCTACCACAGTAGAGCAAACTGACAGATGAGTGGTGGACACAAAATGTACAAAGTGTGAATTAATGAATATTGGAAGCTATTGCCAAATGAAATAAAAATGCATAAATATCAATATCCTGTATATTAGTGAGCGGGGGCACATATTTGGCAATATAAATGTAGTTTTTGGGGGGATTCTATACACACAGATTTGCAAACATATATATATATATACACTCTCATTATGGAATGTTTACACAAGTGACTGTGTTCCATGATTTGAAGCACTAAATAATAAATGTCTAAGCCATGGTATGGTGCTATGAGTTAATGCGCTGGACTACAAGGTCAGTTTGAACCCAGGTCAGCCGTTTAAGCTCACCAGCTGCTTCTCAGAAACCCTGTCCAGGGTCTGTATGAGTCAGTGCTGACTAGATGGCACTTACCAACAACAACAACAAGACAACCACTGCCCATATTGATTACAACTGAACATGAAGCAAATAAAAATTCTCACATTTGAACAAATACACAACATCATGATAAATGATTGATTGTTGATCATTCTGCTTGGACTAATAATCAACCTCTAAGGAAGTAGCAGTTAGGAATTCAAACAAGGAATTGTATTAGGCCAAATTGTTATAAAAGTTTTAAAAAGCAAAAGCATCACTTTGGTGACTAAGATGAGCCTGATGCAGGTCCTTCTAGTTACCTTAAAAGCATGCGAATATTGTAAAAAAAAAAAAAAAAAAAGACAAACTAATGTTTTCTATTGCAGTATTAGCAAAGAATACTGAATATACCAGGGGCTTACAGGGAACAAACAAATAACAATTAAAATAAATACAACCAGAACGTCCTCAGAAGCTAACATGTAACAATTTAACTCACTTTGGACATATAATCAGGAAAGACCAATCACTAGAAAAGCACACGATGTTTGGTGGTGTAGAGCACAAAGACAATGAAGAAAACCTTCAATACAATCGGCAAAACAAAGGGCTCAAACATATCAATGATCATGAAGATGGTGCAGGACCAGGCAAGATTTTTTTATTTTGTTATGCATAAGGTCGTCATGAGTCAGAGCAGAAATTACAGCAATTAACAACAAAACACCAACCAGCTAGCCAAAGAGTTCTTAAACTGAACACTAAACCACAGTTTATAAATGTAAATGTGATCAGACTCCATCAAAATTTTAAAGTTTTCCTTTGCAAAAGATCCTTTCAAAAGAAAGAAAAAAAAAAAAAAAAGAAAGAAAGAAAGGAAAAACAAGCTGCAACATGCGGTAAAATATTTGCAAACCATATTTTATTATTTGCTATTGCTGTTGTTGTTAAGTGCCCTTGAGTCGGTTCCAACGCACAGAGACCATGTATAGGGTTTCCGAGGAGCAGCTGGTGGATTTGAAGTGCCAACCCTGAGGCTAGAAGTCCAGTACTTATCCTGCAGTGCCATACCAGGACTCCATTAGTGTCTGAAATATTTAAAGAACTCTCTAGATTCAACAGGAAAACAGAATTTTTAAGCCCACAGGCAATGATAAATACAAAAGGAGTAAAGCCGAAAAGGAAGGTAGATAATTCTGGAGGGAGAATGTTGTTGTTGTTGTTGTTAAGTGCCGTCGAGTCGGTTCCGACCCATAGCGACCCTGTACAGGGTTTCTGAGGCTGTAAATCTTTTATGAGAACAGAAAGCCTCATCTTTCTCCCGCGGAGCGGCTGGTAGTTTCGAACTGCTGACCTTAAGGTTCGCAGCCCGATTCATAACCACTACACTACCAGAGGGAAAATACCCAATTATATAAATAACCTCTCTTTAGAAATGGTGTTGTTGTTGTTGTTGTTAAGTACCGTCGAGTCGGTTCCGACCCATAGCGACCCTGTATAGGGTTTCCAAGGAGCCGCTGGTGAGCTTGAATCACCGACCTTGCAGTTCAAATGGCTTTGCAGTCTGGCGCATTAACCCATAGCACCACACCAGAACTCAGTTTAGAAATGGTATGAGGACAAACTTCAAGGAGGTAAAGGATATTTGCCCTTAATAGTCTATATAACTTTTCAGGGAGCTTATATAGATAACTAGGGAAGAAGAACTGGTTGAAGAAGAGCCACTGTGAACCATTGAAATGACTTTGGATTATATTATTTGTGATTTAAGAGAGTCAGTAAATATATAATGAACAAATCCATCTGCATCTAAAGTGATTACTAGTGTTTAGGGAAATGGTCCTAAAAGAATCAGTTTAGATTATTTTGCTATTTTCCTACTCCAAATGTAACATAAATCCTGATTTCCTACCCTATTGTTTTCAAACTTTCACAGTCATGCAAATCCAAGTATGGTATAAAGTCCATTTCATCTATTTAATCTTCTCTTCTATGTTCTCTTAGTATTGATATTTTCTTGACAGCATATTGAAGAACAAGAAAGGATATTTACAGCTTTACTGTTTTATTGATTTCTGTCAGACTATTTAGGTAAACATTAGTGTACTGACTGAAATGAAAGATTCTAGAAACAATTCTATGATCCTCTTGCAATTGGGTTTCTGGCCTCAAAGTTTTCCTATACAGCCATTATGAAGCTACCCATGAGCATAGCCCACTTCTTCAATAAAGTCTTTAATATAACCTATTTCTCATAAATTCATAGATTTTATCAATGTATTATAAAGAGTTTAATTGCTTTGTTTTGAATGAATATGCTTCACAATAATAAAGGAGTTATTTGAAATCATCACTGACATTTATTCTCAAATTTAGTCAAGTTGGTTCCAACCCTTAGAGACCATGTATAGGATTTCTGAGGAGCAGCTGATGGATTTGAACTGCTGACCTTGTAGTTTGCATTTACTGATCTTACAGCACCACACCAGGAGTAAGGAGTAAATAAATATATATTGTCTAGCTTTCCACTATTATGAGTATACAAAAGCACTTATCATACGATGTACTCTTTGATGAAAAGTGTTGTATTTAATATTTAATCCATTTAAAACAGATTTTGTAAAACATCTGAATTTCAATTAGATTAGCAATGCTAGCAGTCATTTCTCTCTGTCCATGACAGGCAACTATAATGACTTTTGTGCTGCCAGCAATTACACACTGGCAAATAGAATGTGTCAATTCAGTTGCTTAAAATCAAATGAGTCTTGCAATTTTCTTGCATCTTTGACTTCTCATCTCAACTCAGGGGATAGATGAGAACAATTAAAGTAGGATGCAGACATAGGAAAAAAGTAAAGCTTGAATTAGTGCATAGTATGCAATCATGAGGAAAACACCTACCTTTTAAAAATGGTATAAAGTCATACAATTAATGTAACTATCCCATTTAGAAAATAAGGTGGCAAATGGAGAACAGATTTAGTCATAATCAGAATCTGCTCTGTGATTTCAGATTGAGGAGATTTTGTCTAATATTTTGGACATCTAAAATTGGATATATACAGTGTATAATAAGTATATTTCTTCAACAGTTTTTAAGAGAATGGTAGTCTAAGCTTTTCAGATAATGATTGTTTATGTATATGCTATTAAGCAGTACAAGGATTTTAAAAGTACCAGGAAGTAGGAAAAGGAAACAAAAGGTAAGAATATTGAACACATACCTACCAAATATTATGCATCATTAAAATATTTGCAGAGGACTTCTACTTAGTCCTGCATGTATCCAATATTTTCCATTGAACATAACACTAATAAACACTTCTAAAAACCACAAGGGTATAATTCAATTGTCCTCAATTAAGTTTTAAGTATCTGAGGGAACGCAGTTTATTTTTCTCTTGCGCTCCAAATTATTGAACTTAGAATAGTGCTGAAAAAAATTTATTTGACCAAGAAAACAAAAACTAAACTGAATATGAAATCATTACACTTACAAAGATTTGATAATAATAGGAGTAATTTCATGTAGTTTGAACCAATTGCAGGATCAAAAACTTAAAAGCTGCATGCACATGGACTTGCTGTCTTATTTTTTACTGGAATATGTATTTTAATGTAAAATAATGTTAAAAGTACCAGTTTTAGAGCACTTCATTTATACTGCCCCATCCCAAGATGTTTGACTGTGACAATGGAACAGTTTAGACACCAAACACTAATCTCCTCATAAATTCAATCTTCATGATGCATGGTTAGCTGTGTCCCACATATGACCAAGTTTACACTGAAAAAATACCCAATAATCCCTGAAAGGAATGTTAAGGTCAGACAGTAGGCAATGAGAGCGTGAGCCAAATTTGATTTCACTTTATGTCAAAAGTAAGTACAGAGTCAGTGACTCAGAGCTGGGTATACACTGTGACTAATCTTAGACCACCATAAATTAGAAGTTTGTAACAGCTATAAAACCATTTCCATTCTGAACAATGACTCCCTAGTTTTTACTAACCGCTCATCAAGAAACAATCTATGTGAACCCAGATAAAAGCAAACTATTCTCATCATAAGTATTGTAACCATAAATAAAATTATACACTAGCCTGGAAATGTAATTTTAACAATGAAAAAATGTTTTAATATTTTGAAGCAGCAATTCATATTTATATATCAGATCAAGAACACTTCTCTTAATTAAAACATTTTCTTTCTGCCTAGTGGAAATGTAAAAATAATATATTACTAGAGTAAAAACCCATATGAAAAATGATGAATTTTAGAAGAAAATAATTCATTCTTTATTTTTTTTACAAACATTTGAGTATCTACAATGCCCAAATCCCTCTGCCAGCAACTGTGAGTTCAAAAAAAGACAAATAAGAAATGTTCCCACAAAGCATTTACAGTGGAATTGTGTGGTTCTAAACTTTCAGCAACTTTATCACCCAAATTTCTTACTTAAATGAAGATTCATGAATCTTATTTCCAAAATTTTGATTATATATGCATGGAACAGAGACTCTGGGATGTTTATTTTTAAACAAGGGGTTTAAAACTCTGGGGTGTTTATTTTAAACAAAGAGTCAGAGTCCAAATTTTAAGAAATACTGACTGTTAGTAGTAATAAGATTATATTGTGTTCAATATGTCTAATAACTTGAAATTCTCTGATTTAGAATACCTTCAATTTCCATTCATATGGTCTCTTAATCCTGCATTAAGAGTCAATTGAATTCCCTAGTTAGGGGAATTTTACAGAGACATGTACCTAAGTTCAATGACTCTCTATCAACTACATACTGACACTTTGATTCTCTGTCTTATCTTAGTTCTACTAACTGAACCTCTGCTTCATTGTTTTATGATTAAGCCATCACCTTAAATACCAGACACAATGAATGAATATTTTGTATTGTTCTCTTAGTCCTGAACCACTCACATCTTTGTGAATTGTTTTCTTATCTGCTTTTGTTTCTTTCTTCCCTTCTTTACCTTTACTCTTGGGGGGTGGAAGGGGAGGGAATGGGGAGAGTTCTCTAAGACTTAGCTACCAGCCAATAACTGAGACTATTTTACCTGATACAAGACCAGGTAGTCTGCCTGGATTTGAATATACACTTTTTCCTTCTCTCAGTCTCTGCATAGCCATGATCTGTTGCCCACCCACTGGGAAAGCACCTGGTTTTCCTTACTGGAACTCTCTGGCATGGTTTGCCTGTCCTCAGTGCTCCATATCACCACCACACTGCTATACATTTCAACTTCCTGGGTAACTTACTCCAGTATTCTCACAACTTGCAGAGCCTTAGATCACCTGGAAAGATGCCTAAAATTACACATTTGGGGGCCTTACCTCCTGAGACCATAATTCATCAAGACTGTGGTAAAATCTAGGAATCTTTATTTTAAAACTTGACATGTCATTGAAATATTTTTAAAGAAGCCACACTAACATGTGGTTTTAAAGAATGAATACAGTGCTTATCCTACAGCACCATGTTGTTGTTGTTAAGTGCTGTCGAGTTGGCTCTGTATAGGGTTTCCGAGGAGTGGCTGGTGACCTTGTAGCTCAAACTGACTTTGCAGTCTAGCGTATTAACCCACAGCAACATACTAGGGTTCAATTAGCCCAAAGTAAGTGCTTAATAAATGTTTTCTGAATTTAATAAAATAAGTATGTTGAACTGAATGAAGTTTGGCAGGAAGCATAGATGAGCAGTTCAAACCCACCAGCTGCTCCTTGGCAACCCTATGAGTCAAAGCAACTCGATGGCACTTAACAACAGCAAGTATAGGCACATAAAATAGAAAACTAGACAAAAGCTTAATTCAAATTGTTGATTAATTATTCTATATATTTTGTAGGAAATGAGACTAAATAAAACATCTGAAATATTCTGGGCAATATCTAAACAATGTGTCTTTCATTTCTACCTCTATGCTTCAGAAAACCAAACTGATATGTCTAACCCTTACCACCAGATAATAAACTTCAACTGCCATTACACAAGAACTCAGTAAATACATGCTAAAATAGATGCAATGAAACTGGGTAGGTGAAAAGTTACGTTTGAAGGACAAGCTTGATTAGTTTCAGTCACAATAAAGGGAGTCTGGTTAGGTATTATAATAGGATTTAGCAAACGTATGATATATATAACTTGCTGTTGTTCAGTGCCATTAAGTCGGTTCTGATAAATATCATTCTGTTGTTAAATGCCAGTCTTGTACAGGGCTTCTAAGGCTTTAAATCTTCACAGGAATAGAAAGCCTCATCTTTCTCCCAAAATATGTACAATGTTGTTGTTGTTGTTAAGTGCCATTGAGTTGGTTCGACTCATAGAGACCCTGTGAGTGACTGAAGAGCCTGAAGCACCAACCTTGTGGTTCAAACTAGCTTTGCAGTTGGGTGCATTAACCTGCAGCACCTCACCCAGACTCCAGTATATGTAGCAGTCAAATTAGAATCTCAGTGTGGAACTGTAGGATAAGCACTGGGCTGCTAGCTGGAAGGTCGGCAGTTCAGAACCACCAGTCACTCCTGGGAAACCCTGTAGAGGGTTACTACAATTGAAAAACTGACTCATTACACAATAAACACTAAGTAGTCAAACTGGAGGAAAAAGGGCAAATTACAGGACTTTTTCAGGGATTGAATTAGTAAAATCTGATTACAGGTAGGAGAAATAGGGAGACATTACATAAACATATAGGGCTTAGATCTAATTGATTTCCAAGAACAGGCATAGATAAGTCTGGAAGAGAAGCAAATGTTATTTTATGTAACAGAACCATTTTGAATATACTTAGGATTGGTAGTCCAATCAATTTCTCAGTTGAAAATCTCTAACAATATGTTGGACATAGACTACAATTGAAGATAATAACCTTAGAACCTTAGCTATTGATTGGAGAGTTACCTCCACAGACAAAACAAATGTACAAATTCAACTGTATTAAGAATATATAGAGTCCGCTGATTGTAGACTCTGGGGAATCCCTCAATTAGGGCATGTAAGTAAGAAGAGGACATAAAAGCATATCTGGAAAAGGAGGAGAAGGACCAAGGGAAAAAGAGGTTTAAGAAGAAGGGGGTGATCTAGCAAGTTTGGTGTCAGCAGATTCTCCAGGGATATTAGAACTGATAAAAGACTTGAGGAGCTAATTGACTAGAAACTATATGGAGCAATTCTACTCTGTCCTATAGTGTTGCTAGGAATTGGAACTGATTTGTCAGCAGTGGATTGGGGTTAGATGGTATAAAGATTGCAAATGGCACTGAAAAATGTACAACACATTCCACAAATTGTTCTGTGTCGTGTGAGAGTTACCTGCTTCATGTAGTGTGCTGACAGTGCACATGCTTTCATCACCTTCACCTGCTGAGGTTGACGCTCTTACTTTAAAGACATAGGAGGTATTGGCTAGAAGTTTCATAAAAGTATGCATGCGATCATGAGGAGAGACTTCTGTAGAACTCCTTTCCATAGTTAGCATGTAATGTGTGATGACTCCATTTGCCTTTTTGGGTGGATCCCACGTTAATAAAACTGACTGCCAGGTAGTTGCTATACATTGAACATTCTGCACAACATCTGGAACTTAAGAGATAAACAGATGTCCGAAGTTAAAACATAACACATTTAGTAGATAGAGATTCAATAATGTAATTGCTAAAAACAATCATGTTTAAGGGCAGAAGAAAAATTAAAGTAGAATATATCAACCTTTCAAGGTGTGCTTAAAAAGTTCTTGACATGGGTTGAATCTAATGATACTTGGCCTGTTTTCTATTTATCTTTTTAATCTGATAACACTGAATCAGTCACTAAATATTTTCCAAGACCAGGCATCAATCACATACTGGAATTCTAAGGAGGAACTCTGGGGCCTCAATCCCAGGCCGTGGCTGATGTCTGCTTTCTTAATCAGAAAGGAGTGGTCTTAGCAATACTTTAATGTGAAACCAATGTATGCAAATCTTAGATGTAAGTATCTCCCTAAGGTAATACATTGGGATTTAACAGTACTGGGAAACACATAACAATGTAAGGATTCTGCTTTTATACTGGACTCCTGGTGTGGCCGCTGTAGGATCAGCACTGGAATGCAAACCACAAGGTCAGAAGTTCAAACCCACCAGCTGCCCCTTGGAAACCCTATATAGGGTCATTGTTGTTGTTGTTGTTAAGTGCCGTCGAGTCGGTTTTGACCCATAGTGACCCCGTACAGGGTTTCCGAGGGTGTAAATCTTTACGGGAGAAGAAAGCCTGATCTTTCTCCCGCGGAGCAGCTGGTAGTTTCGAACCGCTGACCTTAAGGTTCACAGCCCGATTCGTAACCACTACACTACCAGAGCTCCATATAGGGTCATTATGAGTCGGAATTGACTCAAGGCACTTAACAACAAAACAATGTTATACTGACATGGGTTCTTTGGAGGAATTGTGAGGAACTTATTCTTTAGTATCTCTTTAACATCTAAAGAAAGGTGTAGGGAACCCCTGCTATTTTTTAATGCTTTTGAATTTATATATAAGTAATACAATTTATCAGATGTCTTTTATGTGTGATAGACCAGATTTAAGAGCAATGCCCTGACCTTTAATGTTATTGCAGATTGAAGAAACTGGTTATTTTCAATCTAAGTAACTAATTATCTGAAATCCTCTAATGCATAGATTTAGTAGGATAGTTTTTCTTAATTCAGTAAAAAGATGTTGGTAGAAGGAAATTTAGTATTTAGTCAATTCATGGATTAAAATA
Organism: Chrysochloris asiatica; assembly: GCF_000296735.1. Lineage (NCBI taxonomy): Eukaryota > Metazoa > Chordata > Mammalia > Afrosoricida > Chrysochloridae > Chrysochloris > Chrysochloris asiatica. The sequence goes on from NW_006408693.1 coordinate 5,848,497, forward strand.
TTAAGCGATGAAAGAAAGTAACTTGCTTCCATTGTACAAAATATAGTGATTTAAAGAAAACTCAAATAAACGCTAACCTACCTACAGGTCTTACAAATCTTCCTTCCTCTGTAAGATAAAGACATCAGTACTAAACAGAATACTTAGGGAAACATGTGAACTTAAAATTAAACAAAGAACAACTGATCAAGGGATCTGACAACTAAACATCATTAATAATTAACCTTTCTTATTTTAAAATCCAATAGCTACAATTTCTTTATATAAATTAAAAGAGATTATTGATAATTTGCTAAATACAGTTCCTAAACCTAAACTCATGTTTTTATTTTATGGATTGCATGTTCTGTGAGCATTCATTTCACTGACTTCATAAACCTCTAAGCAATGAACTAACCAGCTGTTATTATAAACCATAAAGGTGAAATCTTTCTCATATCTGTAGCATTTTGGCTTATTGTTACAAGAATATTTATTGGTTTATGGTACTTTCTACAAGATTAGCCCTGACTTTTATTAACCTGATATATAAATATTGTTAAAAAGTTTTTTCTTTATAGGTTTAACATTTTTATATACTATCACTCATTTATGGTATGCAGCTCATACAAGATGACTGATTTTCAATTAAATTTGTTCACTAATTTTCTCAGTACCTTTACCTTTAATTTGGCTGAACTGCTTCATTTATAAAATATAGATCATTGCAATAGTAACATTAATTGCTCATTTAGTATATATCTGACACTCTAATAGTGCTTTACGTTGTTGTTGCTAAGTGCCATGGAGTCAGTATCAATTTTAAGTGACTCTGTATAGTGTTTCCGAGGAATGGTTGGTGGGCTTAAACCGCTGACCTTGTGGTTCAAACTGACCTTGTGGTTCAGTGCTTATCTTACTATGCCACACCCTTATAAAACAGCTACTGCCAATGTATGCCTCTTTTTAGTTAAGGGATACAGACACTTAGATAAGTCAAGAGACTTTGCCTCGGTTAGTCATGAAGCTCAGATTCAAATCAAGACACCCTGACATCAGACTCTTACTTTTTAAATCTACCATAAATATTATTTACATAACTTGTCCTTATGGGCCGTTTATGGGGAAAAATTTCAAACACTCATAAATGAATTTTAAAAGATTAACTTAGCACTGAGTAATCATCAATCTCAATTTAAGCATACATTCAAACAAGAAGAAATGAATCCAAAGGTGTTAATAAGAGTTGACTAAGATAGGATCTTAGTCAACTGTTGTTGACCAAAAATAAGCAAGACAGACATGAATGCCTTGAAGGCATATATGTCCTGATTAAAACAAGAAAAAATATACTCTTACGCTGCACAAAATTCTTTCATAAATAGAAATAATTCAAAACTCACATATAGGCATGACCTGGCATGTGTGCATGTGCATGACATGACAGGTAACAGTGTTTTAATTCATTAAATTAGCTACTGGTATTTCAGAGCTCCCTCCATGTGTCACATCTCTTCTTAGTAAAAGAAAATATAGGTACTGCCTCATAAAAATAAAAATGGCCATGTTAAAAATGACTGCTTCATTCACCTAACTACTTTTTTTTCCTGCTGTTTCTAATGACCTAAGAATTCAATAGTTTTCACAATAGAAGTCTACTTTGTTCCAAAACTAGTCTTCTATTATAATTTCCATAATTCAATTCAAAAGGAAAAAACCATGAATAGACATATAGGTATTAATATATGTTTGTGTGTATGTGTGTGTATAGATAGATAGATAGATAGCCTGATGTGGTGCTGAAGGATAAGCACTGGACTACCTACCACAAAGTTCAAGCCCACCAGCCACTCATTGGAAACTCTATATAGGGTCACTGAGTCAGAAGTGACTTGACAGCACTTAGAACAACAACATGTGTGTGTGTGTGTGTGTGTGATATTTCAGAGAACAAGACCTAGGCTAGCGCTTAAATTTAACTTTTCTTTGAGTGTATTCTTAAATAGTGATATTTTGTCACATGAAATAAAAAACAGCAAAGTGTGTATTAAATATAAAATGCAACATTTGTTGGCTAAAAAAGAAAAACTATGTCTAACCTGATTCTTGAGTTGTGAATTTTACCATATTACTAAACTGATTGCCATTTCCGACTTTGGTAAAAGCAGATATGCTGATGAAATAGGTACTGACTGGTTCCAATCCAACAAGTTTGGCTTCAGTTTCAAAACCTGAAATGTTCTGAAAAACAGAAACAAAAAAGACTTCTCCGTCATATTGCATCATCAAAATTTTTAACTTGATATATTCTGTTCAGAAAACAATGTAAACAGTAATAAAACAGTCCTCAAAATTTGTCTTTTGAGAAAAAATATGCCTTCGTGTACATAAATGTAGTATTGAATGTAAAGTCTGTATTCAAATATAATTGTCATAACTGCAAGAACAGTTAAGATTGGTCAATTGTAGACAGAGCAGATAGTCTGGCATAATTTTAGGAATAATACATTATATGTGGCCCAGGGGGAGAGACCACTTTGACTTACTTTTTGACCAATTCAGTAGTTAAAATATACCAATAGTAACTCTCAGGGTATTTACACTTGGAATCATAGTTTAAAATATTTTCTACAAAACTATTACCATCCTTTAGCAATTTTTATCCATTCATCCACTAGTCTTTACTATTTATTGAGCACATTGTTAAATGGCTTGCAGGTTATTAAAATATACAAGACATGGTTCTTGGCAGTATTAACTATAAAACTTTATTGATAATTACTGGTGACTGGAACATAACCATTGGAAAGAAAATAGCTGGAAAATATGGTCCTGATAAAAACAATCCAAGAGATTACAGGACAGAATTTTATAAAACTAAGGACTTATTCATTGTAAACAACTTACAACAACATATATGGCAACTACGTACATGAATCTCACAAAGGATGGAATACATAGGAATCAAATAAGCGGCATCTGAAGAAAGAACACACTCAGGAGCTAACTATGGAGCACACCAACAATTGCTCATATTCAAGTTCAAGCTGAAGCTGAAGAAAATGAAAACAAGACCACAAGAAACAAAGTACGACCTTGGGTACATCCCATTTGAATTCAGAGACCATCTCAAGAATAGATTTGATTCACTGAACAGTAGTGACCAAAGAAGATCAGACTGGTTGTGGGATGACAAAGACAGTATGTATGAAGAAAGCAAAGGATGATTAAAAAGACAGCAAAGAAACAAAACACTAACATCAATGTCAGAAGAAACTGAAACTGCTCTAGAATGTATAGGATCTAAAGAAAAAGAGAGAAATCATGAAATAAAAGAACTGAATACAAGATTTCAAAAGGTAGCTTGAGAAGACAAAGTACTCTAATGAGATAGGAAAACATCTGGACTTAGACAACCGAAAGGGAAGAAGACGTGTGGCATTTCTCAAGCTGAGAGAACTGAAGAAAAAAATTCAAGCTTTGAGTGAGATATTGAAGAATTCTATAAGTAAAATATTGAATGATGTAGGAAGCATCTAAAGAAGATGAAAATAATACACAGAGTCATTGTATCAAAAATAATTAGTCAACATTCAGCCATTTCAGGAAGTAGCATATGATCAAAACACAGGGTATTGAAGGTAAAAGGCCAAGTTGTTCTGAAGACATTGACAAAAAACAAAAACAAAAAAACTCTCCAGGAATTGAAATACCAATAGAAAGGTTCCAACAAATGAATGCAAGACTGGAAAAGCCCTCACTCATTTATGCCAAGAAATTTAGAAGACATCTACTATACCATCCAACTGGAAGAGTATTTGTGCTCATTCCAAAGAAAAGCCATCCATCAAAATAAAGAAGTTATCAAATAGCACCATTAATATCATATGCAAGTAAAATTTTGCTGGACATAATTTAAAGATGTTTGCAGCAGCACATTCAAAGCGAATTACCAAAAAGCTGGTTTTGGAAAAGGATGTAGAATGAATGATAGCATTGTCAGTATCACATAGATCTTAGCTGAAAGCATACAGTACAAGAAAAATGTTTACCTGTGTTTTATTGTCTATACAAAAGCATTCAATAGCATGTATCATAACACATTATGGATAAAATTACAAAGAATGGAAATAGCAAAACAGTTATTTGTGCTCATGCAGAATCTGTACACAGGTCAGAGGCATTCATTCAAACAGAACATGAGATACTGGATAGTTTAAAATCAGGAAAGGTATGCTTCAGGGTTATGGCTTTTCAGCATTTTCATTCAATCTTTAGACTCAGCAAATGATCTGAGATGCTGCATCATGATTAGATGAAGATTCATTAGCAACCTGGAATACACAGATAACACAATGTTGCTTGCTAAAAGTGAACAGGACTGAAAACACTTAAGATAAAGATCAAAGACTCCAGTCTTCTGTATGGATTATAACCCAATAAGCACAACAATGATAAATCAGAAAATACTTAGAAGCGAGGATGGTGAAACTAGGTACTTCTTTTTTTAGGTTTTTATTATGGATTGAGTGAAAGTTTACAAGGCAGATCATCAGTTTTACAGTCACCAAATCATACACCTTGTTTCATTACAATGATTATAATCCCCTCCATGTATCATCAGTTAACAGTATATCTCTCTGTTCACTTTAGCTCTTTTTTCTTTTCTTTCTTTTTTTTTTAAACACTCAGGCATATATAATAATTTACACCACCAAAGGGCACGTTCTACAAGCCTGTCTCCTGGCTGCCATCTCTTAGCCCCTCTCTTCCCATGAGTCTAGAGTCCTCAGCCGCTCCCCTCTCCATGTCCCCATCGCTGCTTCTCTGGATAAGGTCTCACATTCCACTTGTGCTCTTCTCCCTTGATGATCCTAGGGTCCTTTGTTTCTGGGTTGTAAGATTAACTACTCCACTGTTTTTGTTACAAAACTTCAATCTTTACTATTGTGACAGTCGCAATTAATCATGATAACAATTACTCACTATTGAATCATAAGAATCTTATCCCCATCTCTTTTAACCAGACCCATCTAAATTAGATGAAAACTATTCAGTGGGAACTCTTTCTTCCCCCATACACTATTAAATAAACCACCCCTTGAAACCTAAGCCAGTCACTCTGTGCCTTTAATCGCCCCCTCATTTTAGGTAGCTATTGTCTAAGTTGCCCGTCCCTCTCTACCCTGTGTACAGAGGAGATAGCATTGATACTTAATGTGAAGACTCCTTCCCTCTCTGTTGATATTTTGATATTTAGAGTTACTACCTCCATGAGTATAGGTCAAGTTCATCAAATTGTAACAATTTACCCTCATTTCCTTTATCAATTTTTTTTTTTTTTTTTAATCTTCCTCTAGTCTAGTTCTGGAGTCCTGGTGTGGTGCTGTGGGTTAATGTGCCAGACTGCAAAGCCATTTGAACTGCAAGGTCGGTGGTTCATGCTCACCAGATGCTTCTTGAAAACCCTATACAGGGTCACTGTGGGTCGGAACCAACTTGATAGCACTTCACAACAACAACAAGTTTAGTTATGTTTATCAAGGCATCAAGGCTAGCTCAAATGGGTGCTATCTGCAACTTTGGGTGTTCTAGCCTATGTACTTTTGACAAATTATAAGGAGGGACAAGTCCCTAGAAAGGGACATAATGCTTGGTAAAGTAGAGGATCAGTGAAAAAGTGGAAGACCCTCAAGAAGAAGGATTAAAAAACAGAGGGCAAAATAGGCTCAAACATAGCAATGATTGTGAAGACACCACAAGACCAGGTGGTGTTTCATTTTGCTGTACATAGAGTTGCTATGAATGACAACTGTCTCGATGCCACATTAGAACAATATCATAGAACTGTACAATTAATAACTAACTCTTTGAGTTGTTAAGGACTTCATTATGCTTGGATCCACTATCAACACTCATGAAAGCAGTAGTCAAGAAATAAAACAATGTATTGCATTAGGCAAATCTGCTGCACAAGACCCTTTAAAATGTTCAAGAGCAAGGATGTCATTTTGAGGACTGAAGTGAAGGGACTGCTTGACCCAAGTCATGGTATTTTAAATAGTTCTTATGTATGTGAAAGTTTGATAGTGAGTAAGGAAGACTGTAGAAGAACTAATGAATATAAGTTATAGTATTAGAGAAGAATATTGGAAGTACCATGGACTGACAGAACAAAGAAATCTGTGCTGGAGGAAGTACACCCAGAATGCTCCTTAGAAACCAGGATGGCAAGACTTCATCTCTTATACTTTGGACATATTTTCAGGCGGGACCAGACCCTGGAGAAGGACATCATGCTAGGTAAAGGGGAGGGTCAGCGAAAAAGAGAAAGACCCCAACAAGATGACTGGCATAGCAGCAACAGCAATGGGCTCAAGCTTAACAACGGTTGTGAGGATGGGACAGGACCACGCACATTCTGTTGTGCATAAGGTTGCTATGAGTAGGAACCAACTCAATGGCATCTAATCACAAGAAATTTGATATAAAACAGGTAAGTTTTTATATTGACCAGGAAAAACTAGTAAGCAGAGAAATCACTAAAGCTATGAGAATATAATGAAAACTGTACTTACTAGATAGTAGACAGATTCACACAAGTGTAAATTCTGACAGTGAGGTATGAAAGATGAATATTTCTAAACATATTATAAACAATGCTCACACTAAATAAATTCTATTACCCTGTCAATGAAAGGAGAGTTACCTATAGATCAGAATTTTACTCTCTGTGGCCCATAGTGGATTGACTAAGTTGAAAGTTACATTTGTTTGATTTTGGAATTATTCTGCCTCTACAAATGCACCAATAAATTAAAAGCATAATTAAAGAAAAGAAAAAATAAAATGTATATTTAATGAGCTAATAATGTCAGGACAAAGGGATGTATGACAGAGAAAATACAAGGATATACACTATGAAAGAAAGGCAATAAGTGGAAGGAAAGCAGGTAAAATAAACTAGATATTGAAGAAAAATAATAGATATCGTGAAAAAATATTTAAGGGAATTTTGTAGAATATAAGATTAAGAAAACTGATGGAAAAATAAAAGGAGATATTATAAGTAGTTAATTTTGTAAAGCAAAACTACTCATCCTCTCCCTCTTCAAAATACAGTATTTTATTGTATAAGGATTAAATATTTTTGACTAGTAAAACATTGTTGTTGTAGTTAAGTGCCATTGAGTTGATTCCAACTCTGTATATGGTTTCCTAGGAACAGCTGGCGAGCTTGAACTGCTAACCTTGCAATTCAAATTGCCTTGCTGCCCAGTGCATTAACCAGCAGCACCAAACCAGGACTCCACAGTAAAATACTAATTAATGGTAGCATTTCTATTGATAAAACAAAATACCTAAAAATTTCAGAATGTAAGTTATTTTCATATCCAGATAATGGAATATTGTCATTTTATGCTTAATGATCTTTAAAAAACTGGAGAGATTTTCATTATTATTTTTAATCTGTGTACAATAATAATAACAGCTAGATTGTTTACCACATGTCTAGAATTGTTCTAAATGCTGTATGGTAGATTTCTCCTTATGAGCATAACATTTTACATATGCACTTTTATGATTCCCGTTTTTCAATTGAAGAAACTGACTCAGAGCCATTAAGCAGCTTTTCTAACGTAACACAGCAAATCTCAGAGACAGGATTTGAACTTGGCCATCTGACACCAGAGCCCTTGTTTTATCATGTCGTTGTTAGAGATCGCCACTCTAGAAAGATTAGGTCATATATGCACATGACACTTGAACTGAGAGAAAATTATTCTTTTTTCCTTTGGATATCCATTTCTCAAAGACCCATACAGACAAAGCAAATAAAAAATGGGGACATTTTAAGATTAGGCAGAGGATAGATACTAGAGTGCTAGAGGCTTAGTGTCATTAATCTAATTTCACACTTCTCGGAAACAGATTCCACATTTATGGAGTAATGTAATTCAGATTCTACTCAGCCTATCAGATTTTAAACTAATATCTTGGCTTCCAGAAAGAAAGTCATTATTCCTCATGACATAACCTTAATCACTGCTTTTGATTTTCACTATTCATTTTGTAAGCAATTCATGCTATAAAAAATTCACATCAGTGATAAATTATAACTACATACATATTGGATAAAATGGTTCCTGTATATTTTTTATATTCTTCTTGCTGTAACTAAATAAGATCATTTCAGCACTTCATTTGCATTTTGGGAGGAAAAAATAAAATAAATGCTAATTAATTATGATATATTTGGCAATTAAATGCAGAAATCATGCAGATGTATTTATCATATCAGTTCTGTGGCATTATATCTGTGGGTATACTTCACTGATTCTGGATGCTACAAATGGAGGAGGGAAGTGGTGTTTACTGTTACAAACGAATTGACACTGAAGTAAAATAATAATCATTTATATTAAAAGACCATTTAGTGTGGTATATACATTATCAGAGCAGATTACTCAGATTCCATAACTACTGTTTATAAAAAGCTTAAAAACTTGACTTGGTTTTCCTTACATAAATAGAAATAATTTGCATTTCCTTTAACAGATTTTGAATAAGCCAGAAAAATGTTTTCCTATATACTTTTCAGCATTAACAAAATGGTCTCATTATTTCTTAAGTTGTAGATGTCCAGAAGCTATAAAAGCTAAGTACACAAGTCTGTGAAGGTCATCTATTCAGATCACATATCTTGAAAATTATTCTTAAATTATATAAAACAAAAAGCTTTTGCTTGTTAAGAGAATTACTTAATTTAAAACATTTTTATCCTGTCAAGAGTTTAACTCAATTTCTGAAAAATTTAAATAAATATATACTGTTATAATCAACCTACCTTATAAAAGATAGTATCAGTTTCATTTTCATGAATTTTAAAAGTATATACTTTAACAATACCGCCTGGGAGAGGACTTGGGCTCCATTTCAGCCATACAGAGTCTGAAGTGTAGTTGATTACAGTCAAATTTTGAGGAGGTGCTAAAGGGACTGTAGGAAAACACATCACAAAACTTACATTCATAAAATTTTTATCATAGAATTAACATCATGACTCTAAGTTCTTAGAGACACTAGTTAAGAAAGATTTATATAATAATCCTTTCTAATTTCAGAAAGGAATATCAGAAATAATTACTTGTTTGTACTTGGAATACAACAGGTCCAAAGTAATTTTAAAGAGAACACTTTATTCGGAAGCTCCAATTTAAACACAAAGGGAGAAAAAGCAAAGAAAAAAGGTTCAGCAAAGTAGATGAATAGTTGCAACTCTGCTAGAAAAAGACAATCAAATGTCCTTTCATTTTCCATGCTTCCATGCTGTTCCTTAAAAAGAAAGAGCAAGCGCTGCAACAACGAAATCATTGAAGAAACAGGGTTTTCAGCTTACCTGTCTCATCTGTGTAAAAGAAAAGAATACTGGCAGGACCAAGTCCTTTTATAGTTCTTGCAGCAGCAAAAAAACTATATAATGTAAATGGTGAAAGCTCTTCCAATGTTACATAGTTATCAGAAGTAATAAAAGAATAATTTTCATTTGGTCCTTGTAAAGTTAAATCATAACTTAGTATTGCACCATTTGGCTTTAATGGGGGATCCCACGATAAGAGAACTGAGGTAGAGGAAAGGTTTTTAAAAGTGTTGATTATTGGTGAAGTTTCTGGGACTATAAAAGAAAAAGAGAATATTAAATGAAACAAAAAGTGAATTTGCATTAAAAAGCAGAGGCTTCAATAATAAAGGGACTTAGTTATATTAATAGAGATTTTAATTTTGAGAAATTTATCTAATAGGCTATTGTGTTTATTAAAAGGCTAATTAATTGAGAACAGAAGAATCTACATAATCTTAAGAAAAATGTTTCTATCGGAAAGCAATATAAATAAAGTGCGCAAAACAATCTTCTTAAAAAGCAATAAAGGGACTGGCCTACCATCTTCTTCAGTTTTGATGTGTAGCTGGGCAGTATAGGTATCAGAGAATCCCTTTTCTGTTGATGGAGTGATTTTTAATATGTAATCAGTATATTTTTCCAGATTATCAAAATATATGCTTCTTTCATAGGTAACTAGAGGTGGTTTCACATGGCGAGGACTCTGCTGCTGTAAACTCAGTGAAATATAGTAGAAGACTAGACCATTTGGTTGAGATGGTGGGGCCCAGCTTACATTTACTGCAGTTGACGAAACGGACTCATAGGTCAGGTTTCCAACAAGCCCTTCAGGTACTATAATAGGTAATGTGCAAAATACAAAATATGATCAGTTATCCTAAATAAAATGGAAGTATAATCACATGCTGAGGATACTTTTTGAAATGATATTACATCATTAGTTTTTTTAAAAATCTAAATGCAGATGAGGTAAACATTACCTTTTATAAAATATCTTTTCAGTGATTATTTTTAAAATCATATAAAATAAACCCTGTCATTTTCAATGTGTAAAAATTATTTCGTATAAATAGCCTCTTAACTTTTCTTTTCCACAGTATAGATTTTGTGTGTATATGTATGTACATACTTCTTGTTGTTGTTGTTATGTGCCGTGGAGTCAGTTCTGACTCATAGCGACCCTGTTCAGGGTTCCCGAGGCTGTAAATCTTTACAGGAGCAGAAAGCCTCATCTTTCTCGCGCGGAGCAGCTGGTAGTCTCGAACTGCTGACCGTTCTCAGCCCGATTCGTAACCACTACGCTACCAGAGCTCCTTACCATAGCTCCTTATGTACATACATTGTTGTTGTTGTTAAGTGCTGTCAATTCGATTCTGACCCATAGCGATCCTGTATAGGGCTTCCAAGGAGCGACTGGTGAGCTTGGGGCTTCAAAATGTTAGTGCAAAATGGAATGAAAAGATAATGGAAATTCTCCATGTACTTTTTGAAGCCCCCTTAAATGTATATTGTATATATTCATATGTTTACATGCGTTGACCGTATGTTATTTAAACAATAATTTTAGTTTATTTCTTTACTGTATATAAGAAGAAAGGGAGACTTAGGGCCATTAAATGAATTGTCCATGGTAATGTTGTTAATAAGATGAAGTTAATGCTAGCTTAACTTCCATGATACCAAGTCCCATTTCTCTCACTTACCATGCTGACAAAGCACATTTGTGTATGAAGAAAATGTATACAAATTCTAATGATCAGATACCAGTAGTATTAGTATTACAAGATTCTGTTAAATTTGATATCACATCTGGAACAGTGGATAATTTAAGTGTTCATTATTTATGGACTATAATTATTTGTGACAAAAATGTATGGGTTGGTGAAAATCTCGGGAGAGATCTGCATTTAACGAGTGACTGAAATAATGTCTTAGTATTATAATAATTATAGCTTTTTGTACTTTTTACAGTTTTAACATTTTTGTTAAAGCTGCCAAAAAAATTAGTTTCCTCATATTTTATTCTGCTTTAAGTCATTAAAATTGGTAAACTTGTTAACTATTTAAAATATTATTCCAACACTAAGGACAGCATTCACTTTCCATCTTCATGATATCTATGAATTTATAAACTTCAAACAATTAACATGTAATTTAATTTTCAGCCATACTTTAGATTAGTACTAATTCTCAATAAGACTAATATCAAAAAAATAAATGAATCAATAATATAAATTTTAAAACGCAGCAATCCATGTAGTGTAGTATTTTCAAAGCTGAAAAACAAAAAAAAATCAAGTACTTCCATGGTTGTGACTTTCCGAATACTCAGTACAGACAGGATACTGCAAAAACAACATACAAGACAAATAGGGGGGAAAACAGGGAATATCGATATACATATACATATATGTGTACACACATGTATATATTGTCATTAAGTGATGTCAAGTCAGTTCCGACTCATAGTGACCCTTTATAGGGTTTCCGAGGAGAGGCCGGACTGCAAGGTAAGTTTGAACCACAAGGCACAAGGCACTTAATAACAACAACAAATAC
>NW_006408693.1:5860537-5886757 GCF_000296735.1 Chrysochloris asiatica
GTTTGTGTGTGTGTGTATTATTAACACATCAGTGACAAACACATTAAGAACAAAGATACTGCACAGATACCTATGTGGTTTTAAAATGAAAAAGAAAGAAAGTTACTAGAGTTGCCAGATGAGGTTGGGGTGGAAGAGTAGTTCCTAAAATAAATAGATAGTATATTAGTTATATACATCCTTGTATTCAGCAGTATTTTTCATGCCCATAAATGGATGAGTGTAACACCTTTCAAAGCAATAAAAACAAGAGAATGTTCATGAATGAATGACAGCAGTTTTCATGAATAGAAGAGGTTGTTAAAGTCATAGATATATAACTATATTAAAGACATGTTTCAAACTTTTATAATGAATTAAATGTACCTAAACAAAAATTTGGTTTTACTACAAATATATACAATAAAAAGTGTTTCTATAATATTTATCAAGTTTTAAAATAACTCTATTAAGGATTAATAAATGATCTTTGTTTACATACTGTCTTGATCTGTGTATACTTGAACTACGCCACTGCTTTTATTCCCGTTTCCAACTGAAGTACTTGCTGTAACCCAAAATGTATAGTAACTGAATATTGCCAGTTTATCTATTATTGCAGATATGGTCATATTGTCAGACTCATTGGTAACTTCATGGAGTGTAAAATTCTGCAAAACAAGTATATTGTTTTAATAGTTCAGGGTCTACTTTTCTAGTACATACGAACATTTCAAAATAAGTATTATCCTCATGATTTTAGTATGTTAACTCTAAGGAAAACCAACACAGAACTTTTTATTGCAATGATTAAACCAGAAATACATTCGTATTTTTTAAAGGTCAGAAAGATGGTAGCAATTATTTCAAAAACATAAAGTTGCAAAGACTCCAAGCTAGTTAGTGGGGAGGGCCAATTTGCAAACTGGAAATGTTACCACTGGGTTCATCAGTGATACTTTTCCATATGAAATATTCATGTATTTTTTCAAACTAGTGACTATTTTTAAATATGTTTGGGGAAATAGTTAATTTTGTTTCCTGTTACTGGTGTTATTAAAATGTTTGTCTCTTTCTATGAACGCAAATGGTTACTATTAATCTTTAGCTGGTCCTCTTTTTTCTAGCTTTTTAGGGTGCATTGGGGAGGCAATTGGATGCACATTCTGATATGCAAAGTAAGGGCAATTTTCAAATACTTTTGTGTGACTTCCTAGGTAAATTTGTCCTACAGCATTTTCTGAATTATTAAAAAGTTTATTAAATATTTCCTTTCTGACCAAATTTTAAAAACAAACACATAAACAATACCAGCTCTAAAAGAAAGGAAGATAGACTTTTAATAATCATGTACACAAAGGCAAAATCACACAGACATTAAAACTATGGGAGGTTGCCACCAGTTTGGGGGCTGGTGGTGGAGGGATGACTACGTGACACATAGGGCATTTTTAGGGCAGTGAAATTATTCTGTGTGATAATGTAATGGTAGACATATGACATTCTGCATCTGTCAGAACTCATGGACTCAAGCGTAGCAGCAATTGTGAGAATGACGCACGACCAACCAGGTGGTGTTTCGTTCTGTTGCCCATAGGTTGCTACGAGTGGGAACCAACTTGGCAGCACTTAAACATAACAATAAAACTCATAAGACTAAACAATCCAAATAAATTCTAGCATAAATATGGACTTTAATTGTAATGTATCAGTATTGGTTCACCAACTGTAACAAACAGATCATAGAAATGTAAGACCAGAATAACAAAAGAAACCAAGAGCTGTACTTTGGGCAAAAATTTTGGGTAAAAATTTCCTGTAAATCTAAACTGGAGCTAAAAATAAAACTGTGTTTTAAAATATGTACAGGCAATTAATATGAAAAATTTATATAAAATACACTGTACAGACCTCAATGTGGAACAACTAAAGTAGAAAAGATATATGGTTAAAAAAAAAAAAAATGCCAGAGAGAATTAAATGCCCCAAAGTGTGACAAGGAAATGATCACTTCATTATTATCACAATTGTTCTAAAAGTATAACTTAATACCAAAACCAAGGACTAAAATATTTATTAAGCATTAGGCCTATGTAGGATAACAGTGAGACCATTTCAAAATGGTCAATAGAGACCATCTTAAGAATGGATTTAATGTATTAGGCACTAATGACTGAAGACCAGAAGAGATTTGGGATGACATCAAGAACAGAAAGAAAGCAAAAGATAATTTAAAATAGAGAGGGGAAAAGAAAACACCAAAGTGGATGTCAGAAGAGTTGCTGAAACTTATTCTTGAGAATAGATAGAAATGCTAAAGGGAATGGAAGAAATAAGGAAGCAAGAGAGTTAAACAGAGAATTTCAAACATAATAGCAATTATGAGGACTGGAAAGTGTTTTGTTCTGTTGTGTATAGGGTTGCTATAAGTCAGAACCAACTTGAAGGCACCTAATAACAACATGATTAACAGTGGAGTCCGTAGGTGGTACAAATCGTTAATGAACTGCAGTCTGAGAGACAGGAAGTTTAGTCCACCCAGAAGCATGTTGGGAAGAAAAGCATGGAGATATACTTCTAAAGAACAATCAACCCTTGAAACAAACCTATGTAAGCACAATTCTACTCTGACATGCAGTGTTCACCATGAGACAGACTGACTCTAAGGCAGTTGATAAGACAGTATAGGAGATTCCAGAGGATGAAAAGAAAACTGTCACAAAACCCTTTTTTTCAAGCTATTTGGGAGGCATAATGAAGCTAAGACAAGCAGCAGATACCTGGAATAGGAAATAGTAAATGATGTGCCACCTGTGAGGTATTTTAAAAAGATATGTGGGAAGAGGAAGACAAGGAGCAAGGAAAAAAAAAAAAACTAGACAGCTTTTCCATGACATAATTTCCTTTTTGAGGGTTTCCTCCTGTGTTCTACAAATTCAAAATAGAAAGATTTGATAGTGAGGCGATCGATGTTATTTTTACACTAGCTTTATGAATGAATTGAAGCATGAATACACTTCAAGCAATAGGCTACTACTCTTCTGGAAAGTACTAACTCATCATTCTGTGCCCTCTTCCAGTTGTGACACTAGAAAGCATTAAATTATTAATAAACTAAAATTATGTAGTAAACTATTACATTCTCTAACACAAATGAATAGTAAATGGTATCATATTATACACCCAGGTTTGAATCAATAAGCTGAATAGATCATAATGAAGTCGTAGTTAGATGCTTGTTGCTGTTAAGTACCATTGAGTCAGTTCCAACTCATAGCAACTTTGCATAGGATTTCCAAAGAGTGACTGGTGGGTTTGAATCACTGACCTTGTGGTTAACAGTGCAGTGCTTATCCTACAACACCACACCAGGAATTCAGTTAGATGATTAGCACCTGATGTTAGATGTTTTTAGTGGACAACAAGGAATACAAAAGACTCACATATAAGCTATGAGGTAAATTGAACACAAGCTAAATCATTGCTAAATTCAGAACTACTGAAACCTCTCTGAAATATCCATTATTAAATACATGAAAGAAGACAAAGCTGCAATTCCAATTGTTGCTATGGCATAATGACCCATTGTTAAATTTGTAAAAAAGTTTGCTTGAAAAAACTTAATTGCATCTGGGCTGAATGGGATAGTGGTAAATAGTAATTTATATACAACCCTGGAACAACAGTGTTCTGTGAGTAGATACATGGATAGAGACATAGGCTGAATCAGTAAAGGAGGAGAAAAACATGTATGTGCTTGACTGTCTTCAGGATTTTTGTTTTTCCCCTGTCTAATATTGTAAAATAGATATTTATGTGTGATAGAAGTGAATATTGGGCATTATGATAACAGAAAGCTTATAAGCTTGCCTTCAACCTATAATTGATTGGATTTGCTAAAAGGGAAAACAGAATTTGACCAAGAAAATAGGCTTCTTGTTAAGCTCTGTAGAGTATGGGGCCTTAGGTGGAATCCTAAGCCCCACTCAGAACCTTCTGAGTTGAGACATTCCCACTTGAAAGAATATGTCGACCAACCCATAACTGCTGGAAGAACAGAAAATTCTTGTTGAAAGAAAGACTTGCAGAAAAACAAAAAACAAAACCACACTGATTGGTAGTTTGAATATCAAGCAAGCTTTTTGCTTTGGAGGCAGCAAGGAAAGAAAAGTCAGCCCATCAGGGAAAACCCCTTGCTAGGACTGAAACTCCAAGGAAACCCATGAGACGTGTAATAATATGCTTGCTGTTGACCACCTGAGTCTAACTGTGAGTGGAAGTGGGAGAAATGCAGCAAAGAAGACATGGGCTGAGGTTGGCCACATTCCATTGGTACCCATTGACCTTGAGATGAGAGAAAGAAAAGGGCTGACTGTTCTGAAATTTAGGAAGATGTGTGAACACTGAACCCATAGACACTGACTTGGCCCCTGGGGGCTGGGGCTGAAAGTGAAGTAACCAGCTGGTTTGAAATGTAGGGAGGTGTGGGTGAACTCCCAAACTTGCAGCTAGTATCCATGTGACCTAGCTTGGATGACTAGTTGACCAAGGAAGATAAAGATGTTTGATACTGAGAACAAGTGCAAATTACTACAATATGATGAACTAGACTTTTGCTTAGGCATGCAGTGACTGCGAATTCCAATCAGAATGGAAAGATTCCTCATATTAAGGAACAACCTTTTTTTCCTCAGAGGACTAGTTTGATAAGGAAGAGAAATTTAGACATAGGCTATCAAAAATGGGGCAGGGTACTACAAAGGCATGAAGTGGCTGGATTACAAGCTTTCATGAGAGTGCTTAGTTGCAGAATGAGGAGAGAAAAAACGGAGAGACAACAAAATGGATAAGGAAACAAGATCCTTCAACATGCTGTCTACAAAAAGATGGAGATAGCCTAAATTTCGATCAACAGATGAACGGCTAAACAAACTTTGGTCCATTAGCACAATGGAATACTACAAAATGTTGAAGAACAATTATGATTTTTTTTTCTTCATACATAAAATACCTCACTACATCGTTGAAACTAGAGGACATACTGCTGAGTGAAATTAGTCAATCACAAAAGGATAAATATTATATGAGACCAATGATGTAAAAAGTTTTTTTTAAAAAGGTTTTATTGATAATAGAAACAAACTATGATGGTTACAAGGTGGAGGGAAAATTATTCACAAGCTAGAGGGAGGGTGGTGGTGGCTGTGTGCCGTGGAGTCGGTTCTGACTCATAGTGACCCTATACAGGGTTTCTGAGGCTGTAAATCTTTAATGGAGCAGAACGCCACATCTTTCTCCCACAAACAGCTGGTAGTTTCAAACTGCTGACCTTGTGGTTCGCAGCCCGATTCATAACCACTACACTACTAGAGCTCCTACAGAGGGAGAGTAGACACCTACTAATGCGGGAGACAGGGCAGGCAATATACAACAAGAGGGAAATTAGCAGAGGAAAGATGAAGGTAGTTAAAAACACAGGGAGATAGGGAGGCATGCAATAAACTGAATAGAGATAAATGCTGATAACTGTTGATACATGGAGGGGATTGCAACCATGTAATGAAGCAAAGTATAGGATCTGTGGAGTGCAAAACTGATAATCTCCTCTGTAAATCTTCACTCAATTCACAATAAAAAATTTATTAAATAAATTACATCTCTAATTCACATTTCGCTTACCTAAACAGAGCAGAACAAATGGGAACAGATAATAAACTGCTTTATACACTAAATAGAAGGAAACTTCTCCTTCTGTTCTTGAGGCATTTAAAAAAAAAAAAAAATCTGCATCTATAATCACATGTCTTTTATACAGTAGAAAGTTTTGATTACACTTCCACAACTCCACTCTTAGAAGGCTTATAGTAGAATGTAAAAACTATACTGATCTCCAGACTTCTTTTCACTCTGTGCTGAATTCCATCTTAGCTTACAAACTTCTACCTGAACCTGCACTGCATTAGCCTGCACTACAATTATACTAAAGTAAGTGATGATTTCGCACCAAAATTGCCACAACAGAATTACCACTAACTCTATAGGCTAAAGGTAGGTACACAAATAAGATTGTTGTTGTTGTTATTAAATGCCATTGAGTCGGTTCCAAGTCACAGTGACCCTGTATAGGGTTTCTGAGGTGCAGCTGGTGAGCTTGAACCGCCAACATTGTGGTTCAAACTGACCTTGCAGCCCAGTGCTCATCCTATATCACCACAAGTAAGATTAGCCATTCATAATTAGCAAGAATTATCTTTATCCCTCATTGACATAAAATTGTGCAAACAAAGTAAGAATAGCCATAGTCACAATTAACATGCAATCAATAATTTCTATAAGTAAGGTTCATATTCTGTAAACTGTTGTGTTTCTTACTGATTTAAACAAACCCACTCTAATTTTATCCTTTTAATATATTAGAATTCATGAAACATTTAATTTGTAGAAATAAGAGTTTGTTGATAAAATTGAAATTATTTTACATAATGAGATGTTTTGCCATTTTGATAACTATTACCATTGACATCTCAGAAAGTGTGCATCTGCAAACTGCTAGCCTAGAATGTGCATTCCACAACTAGCCACATTTCTAGTTATCATTTGATGCTGCTAACAATAACAATTCCTCCTGCTAACAACTGAAAACATTTTGATTGAATAAAAACACTCAAGTATATTCAAACAGCGCTGTTGTTGTTAAGTGCTGTTGAGTCAGTTCCAACTTATAGCG
This sequence comes from Chrysochloris asiatica, assembly GCF_000296735.1. Taxonomy (NCBI): domain Eukaryota; kingdom Metazoa; phylum Chordata; class Mammalia; order Afrosoricida; family Chrysochloridae; genus Chrysochloris; species Chrysochloris asiatica. Next base: position 5,867,244 of record NW_006408693.1, read on the forward strand.
ACCCTGTATAGGGTTTCCAAGGAGTGGCTGGTGGTTCAAACCGACCTTGCCATTGAGTGCTTATCCTATAGCGCCACACCAGGACTCAAATGTTACAACTATTTACATTGTATGCAAACAAAAGAGAAAAATTAGTTGATAAATAAATCTCAGGATAAATGAAACAAGCAACTATTCAGAGAACATTTCAAGAAGAAAGTGGATTCCAGGGCTATCTTTATATATGTTATCTTAAAGATGTGTCACCTTCATTGCTAGTAATAAATACATCTAGAAATGCACATACATATTCATGTATATGTATAATGAGAGAGAATAATTCAAATGTATCTGAAATTTCTCCACCACAATATCTCTATGTCAATATGAGTTTTGTAAAATATGCATCTGTTAATAATTATCAGTATAAAGCAACCTATTTTTTCCATAATGTTAAATCATACAACAGAAAGATCTAAACAATAATAGTAAAACAAATAATTTTTTTTTAATTTGTAAGAAAATGTATGTCTTACCTGCATGAAAGTACCTGAAGCATTTCTGTAATAAACAGAATAATACTGTATAATCCCATTGGGTTTTGAAGGAGGTGTCCAAAAAAGGATTACTGATGAAGAACTGAGATTTGCATAATGAACATCTCTGGGAGGGTCACTTGGTGCTATAATACAAATAATTGAACAACAACAAAATGTCCTTGTGACAGCAAGTTTTTATTATAAATGTTTGAATTTTACCTGCTCTTGATAAATCAGTGATGGGAATTGTTTTTAAGAACTTAAATTAGGAATAACATTTCATTGAAAATCAAAAATGAAATCCATAAAGCTCCTGAAGCCATCCTTCTCACTCTCTACCACAGTAATCTACAAGAAGAGACTAGGTGGACTTCTAACTCATAGAACACTAGCCCGAATGTGTAACAGCTCTACTTTCCTATATATTAAAAGAATACATAAAACATTGCCATTTCAGAATACATGACATGAAATCTTAATTGAATTAAGGATTTTGAAATTGAATATTAAGGGGCAAAGACAAACTCACAGCTTGTACGTCGTGAATTTTATTTTATATATTAAACACATAATATGCTTATCATATGTTAAATTCTACGCTGAGTAAATTTACAAATATCAATGTATTTAATTGTAAGAACTCTGGAATGTAGGATATTGTTCCATAATATAGTCAGGAAATTAATACACAGATAAATTAACTTTCTCAACATTTCACAATAAGTGATTAAATTACATTTTCATCCAATTAAGGTTGGATTTGTAGTTTTTGTAACGGTAATACTATGTTCAATATATTCTGATACAACTATTAATTTAATCAGCTTGTATTCATTAAAAACAACAACAAATTAAAAACTCACCTCCTTCAGGTGTTCTAAAGTTAATAGTACCACTTCTCATTTTCCCATCACCAAATCTGGTGCTTCCTGTTACGTAGGCACTATAGTCAATGTCATAGTCCAAATCTGAGAACTCTAATGATGTCTCAGTTATGTTAACAGTTTTTAATGTTGACCTATCCCTGGGAGAAAAACAAAACAATAAATATATATATATATGTTGTTGTTGTGGTGGTGGTGTGCCATGGAGTCGGTTCTGACTCATAGTGACCCTGCACAGGGTTTCTGAGGCTGTAAATCTTTACAGAAGCAGAAAGTGTCCTCTTTCTTTCTCCTGCGGAACAGCTGATAGTTTCGAACTGCTGACCTTAAGGTTCGCAGCTCGATTTGTAACCACTATGCTACCAGAACTCCTTAAATATATACATATACTACTTGTATAATTGAGCACTTTATAATAAATGTTATCGTATATATTTTGAGCACAAGTACATTGAAAACAAATAACATTTATGCACAGAAATTTACTAATCCAGACTAATAGGATAACGATGATACTTATCCTGAAATATTGGAAATAATGATTTACAGAACACTCCAATAATTGAACTGCTTCTGTTTACAAAACTACTCTGTAACTCAAACAAGTGCTAGTAAGATGTTACTAATTAGAATGTGCTTGAACCAATTTTTATGGCTATCCAGAATGTTCTTCCTCATCAATTTGCAATATTCCTTTTCATACCAATGTTTTAGTTGTTAAAATATGTGTTGGCAAAGTATAGTTTAAATTATTAATTTATCAAGTAAATAATGCCATTTTTCATAAATTGTACAAAAATAACATTTACTTCAGATCAATCCAAATAAATAAATAAGGAGTTCTGATAGTATAGTAGTTACGAGTTGGACTGCTAACCTCAAAGGTTAGCAGTTCAAAACTACCAGTGGTTCTGCAGGAGAAAGCTGAAGCTTTCTGCTCCCATAAAGATTTACAGCCTTGGAAACCTTACGCAGGGTCACTATGAGTAGGAATTGAATCCACAGCACATCACCAGACCAGGTCAGCATCTAAAAAGTGAACCTGTAGCTGTACATTGCTCATATAATAAAACGAGAGAGTGAATATAATATATACAAAATATAAGATAGTGGAAAGTAGACTTTATATGTCTCATTCAATGTAATCCTCAAAAGTATTCAAAATATAACTCTAGGAATAAAAAAACTTAAGAAAAATAAATATTGACTCAAAACTTAGAAAGTACCAAACCTCAGAAGAAGAGAAAAAAATTTTAAAGAACAAAATGTTGTTATATGCACTGTAATTATTTTATTTCTGCTATTTCAATTCAGTTTCCGTAGTTCTAAATTGTTTATAAATTGGAATATGAACCAATGAATGAATATCAATATGTTGTTTCTGTAAATGCCATCAATAGGTTCCAACTCATGATGACCCTGCATAGGATTTATGAGGAATGGCTGGTGAGCTTGAACCACCGACCTGGCAGTACAAACCAAACTTGTGGTCCACTGCATTAACCCACAGCACCACACTAGAATTCCAAATAATGATACAGACATGCTGAAAACTAAATTTTAAGAAGTTAATATTTTAAAATACTAAAAAATATTAAAATTTTCATAAAATGATAGTATAAATATCACAGAAATAGGCATATCTTTCATGCAATTTCTGTTTTCCCCTAATTTAGAAAAACAATGTACTCAAATAGTAAACAGATTATCTGTCTGTATAGAAAATGCTCCCTGTACCACAGAAATATTTGAATCTTTGAAAACTTATGAGGCATAGTAATTTTAAGTGAATTAAATATATCCAAATCAGTGTATCCAAAAGTAATGGCATTGGCAAGAAATATTAATTATACCAAAGACTGGGAGAAGAACAAACAAATCTGTTGTGTTAGAAGTACAACCAGAATGCTGCTTAGAAGTCAGGATGGAGAGACGTCATCTCACGTACTCTGTGCATGTTATCAGAAGGAGCCACTCCCTGGAGATGAACATCATGTTTGGTAAAGCAGAGGCACAAAGAAAAAGGAGATGATTTGACACACTGGCTGCAATTGTTGTTGTTGTTGTCAGGTGCCATCGAGTCAGAACCGACTCATAGCGACCCCATGCACAGCAGAATGAAACAATGTCCGATCCTGGGCCAACCCCACTACCACTGCCACACTTGAGTCCATCAATGATGCCACCTGGACAATCAATGCATCTTGTTAGGAGTCTTCCTCTTTTTCTCTGACCCTCCATCTTAACAAACATGATATCCTTCTCCAGCGAATGTTCCCTCCTGAGAATATGTCCAAAGTATGAGAGACGAAGTTCAGCCATCTTGGCCTCCAAGAAGCACTCTGGCTGCACTTCTTCTAAAACAGATCTATTGGCTCTTTTAGCAGTCCATGGCACTTTAAGTATTCTCCTCCAACACCACAATTGAAAGGCATCAATTCTTCTACGATTTTCCTTATTCACTGTCCAGCTTTCGCATCCATATGAGGTTATTGAAAACACCATGGCTTGGGTCAGGAGCACTTTAGTCCTCAAGCTGATATCTTTGCTCTTCAACACTTTAAAAAGTTCCTGTGCAGCATATTCGCCTAAAGCAATACATTGCCGGATCTCTTGACTGCTGCTACCGCGAATGTTGATAGTTGATCCAAGAAGAATGAAGTCCTTGACAACTTCAATCTTTTCTCTGTTGGTAAGAACGTTGCTTATTGGTCCAGTGGTAAGGATTTTTGTTTCCTTGACATTGAGATGCAATCCATATGGAAGGCTGTGCTCTTTGATCTTCATCAGTAAACGTTTCAAGTCCTCTTCACTTTCAGCGAGCAAGGTTGTATCATCTGCATATCGCAGGTTGTTAATGAGTCTTCCTCCAATCCTGATACCATGTTTCTCTTCTTAGAACCCAGCTTCTCGTATTATTTGCTCAGCATACAGGTTGAATAAGTATGGTGAAAGAACACAACCTTGTAGCACACCTTTCCCCATTTTAAAACATTCAGTGTTCCCATGCTCTGTTCGAACAACTGCTTCTTGGTCTAGGTACAGATTTCTCAGAAGTACAATTAAGTGTTCTGGAATACTCATACTTCTCAATGTTGTCCATAGCTTGTCATGATCCACACAATCAAAAGCCTTAGCATGGTCAATAAAGCATAGGTAAACATCTTTCTGATATTCTATGCTTTCAGCCAAGATCCATCAGACATCAGCAATGACATCTCTCGTTCCACGGCGTCTTCTGAATCCAGCTTGAACCTCTGGAAGTTCTCTATCAACGTATGATTGTAGCCATTTCTATATTACCTTGAGTAAAACTTTACTTGCTTAAGATATCAAAGAGATTGTCTGATGATTTCCGCATTCCATTGGGTCACCTCTCTTTGGAATGGGCACAAATATGGATCTATTCCAATCAGTCGGTCAGATAGTTGTCTTCCAAATTTCTTGGCAGAGATGAGTTAGTGCTTCTTGTGCCGCCTCACTTTCTTGAAAGATTTCAATTTTTATTCCATCAATTCCTGGTGCGTGCCTTGGACTTCCTCCCTGAGTATCATTGGCTCTTGATCATACGGTACCTCTTGAAATGGTTGCATATTAACCATTTCGCTTTGGTACAATGACTCTGTGTATTCCTTCCATCTTTTCTTGATGCATTCTGCATCATTCAATAATTTGCCCAGAGAATCTTTCAATAACGAAAGTCAAGGCTTGAATTTTTTCTTCAGTTCCCCCAGCTTTAGAAATGCTGAGTGTGTTCTTCCTTTTTGGTTTTCTAATTCCAAAGCTTTGCATATTTGCAATAGTGGGCTCAAATTTTGCAATAATTATGAAGATACCACAGGACTGAGCAGTGTTTTGTTCTGTTGCACATAGCATTTCTGTGAACTAGAAATGACTCCATGTCACCTAACAACAACAACCAGGGTATTCACAGAGACACACTTAAACCATGCTTTTACCTTTAGAGAAACATCATTCCACTCCAGTTGTTATGGTAAAATTTGCTGCAAAGCTATCAAAGTGAAAAAATATGGATTCAGAATATGATTGGAAACAAGCTGGATTAATCAGGATACCCAGTAATTTGAAACATCTTAATTGGACATTATCGTTAAGCAGGAGTGGAGAAAATTTCTTTGACTTCACTGAGAGAGTAGTAGAGAAAAAAATCCCAATGCAAAAGGGCTTGTTCATTCTCTGGGGTCTTAGAAAATATGTACGCTAAATTTGAGACCATGTTCAGCAAGGTCAACAGGTCAAAAGGCTCCTGCACTGGTACCATCATTAGAGCTAAGAGAAGGTTGTAGAAGTCATCATCTTAAATGTTACACAGTACAGAGAAGTACAGGGAAAACACCTGAGAGCATATAGCTACCTGGAGGTTGAGACAAATACACTAGGGAAAAAGAGGATTAGGATAAACCTTGGAATCAGATTAAGGACAAAATAGAAAATAAGGACCTGAAACTAGAAAGTATGGCATCAGATTGGTGTCAGAATGATTCTCCAACATGCCAGGTTAGATTAGTCACAGTATTTAAATATGAGATTACAGCATCTCACTTCCACAGGGTTTTCCTACACCTACAAGCCATACTCTACACCTAGAAGCAGAACAGGTAAGGTAAATATCTTGAAATAAGAAGAAAATATCACTACTAGAAAGTCAAACTTTAAATTGATTAAGTACAAGTATTTACCAAAAAGAAATTGAACTAACCCAGAAAGATTGAGGAAGACTGAGTTACTTTGAACCAGTGTTCTCACATTGATTTCAGAACAAGAACCAATACAGAAAATAAGAAGTTCATGTTTTATACCACAACTGAATTATTGAATATAAAATCCCACCTTTGCTATACTTTTAGCTTAACAGGTAGTATAATATATAGCTGCCACTACATATTCTGAGCAAATGCTTTTAACCTTACAAAATTTATAATAAAAAAGTAGATTAGAATTATAGTTAAATTACTAGTCTGTTGTAATTGTTGTTGTCTTTTGATGTCTTGGAGTCAGTTCTGACTCATAAGGACCCATTCTTTATAACAGAATGAAACTCTGGTGGAGCCTGTGTCACCCTCACAATTGTACCATTTGATCCCATTGCTGCTGCCAATGTGTCAATCCATCTTATTGGGAGTCTTTCTCTTTTTCACTGACCCTCCACTTTACCAAGAAGCAACTTGTCCCTCCTGATAACATGTCTGGAGTATACAGGAAAAAGTCTTGCCATTCTGTCATCTAAGGAGATTCTGGCTGTACTTTTTCCAAGGCACTTTGTTCTTCTGATAGTCCATGATACTTTTAATATTCTCCTGCAATGCCATAATTCAAATGCATCAATTATTTCCTGGTCATCCTTACTCACTGTCAAACATGCATGTGAGGCAATTAGGTCAGGTGCATTTTGGTCCTCAAACTGACATATTTGCTCTTGAACACTTTAAAGAAGTCTTGTGCAGCAGATTTGCTTAATGCAATACATCATTTGATTTCTTGATTGCTGCTTCCATGAGTTTTGGCAGTGGAGCCAAGCAAAATGAATTTTTTGACAACTTCAATTTTTCTCTGTTTATTGATGTTATTTATTGGTCTAGTTGTGAGGATTTTAGTTGTCTTTACACTGAGGCACAATGCTTCCAGCAAGCAAATTTGCATCATCTGCCTATCACAGGTTGGTAATGAGTCATCCTCCAATTCTGATGCCATGTTTTCCTGCTGCTTAGCATGCAAATTGAGTAAGGACGTTGAAAGGATACAACCCTGATGCAGAACTTTCCTAATTTTAAGCCACACATTGTCCCATTGTTCTGTTCAAACTCCCTCTTGGTTTTTGTACAGGTACCACATCAGCAAGAATAAATCCCTGGAGTCAATGAGTTCTATCGATTATAATAAATTATAACTAGCATGAAAAAACAATCAGGAAAATAGCATCATTTATAGAATGCTATCTGCAATGGGTTGAATGTAGTTCTCAAAAGGTATGCCCTCCAAGAAACTCAGAATGATGTGATGTCATTTTAAATAAAGGTCTTTGTATATGTAGTTAAGGTAAGGATGTTGAGATAAAAATATTCTGGATTTGGGTGACCCTTAATTCCAATAACAAGTGCTTGTATACTAAATAGTGGTGGTGGTGGTGGTTATGTGTTGTTGAGTCCATTTCAACTCATAGTGACCCTAAATAGGGTTTCTGAGGCTACAAACTTTTATGGGAGCAGAAAGCCTCACCTCTCTCTCATGGAGCACCTGGTGAATTTGAACTGCTGACTTTGTGAGTAGCAGTACAATTTGTAATCCACTACACTACCAGGGCTCCTTAAAGGAGAATGAAAAGAGGAAAAAAAAAAAAATTATGAAACCAAAAAGCAGGATAAATTCGTTGAAACATTGTGGCCAATCACTCTATTTTTGTCCTTTTAAGTCAGAAGTGTAAAGTCTTTTATAAATTGTTTAATGAGTTAAAATATTTAAAATCCACTATAAAATGTACTCTGTAACTGGTGAGCCCTTTTAAGAGAGCTTACATTAGATAAACTCAACAGGGCTCGGTGGCACCATATGGTAAGTACTGAATAGCGAATCACAATGTCTGCAGTTCAAACCGACCTCTGCTCCTTGGGGTAAAGATGAGGTTTTCTGTTCATACAAAGATGTAAAGATTCAGAAACCTTATACAGGGTCTCTGTGACTTGAAACCAACTCAACAGCATTTAACAATGACAGCAATCAACATTACATCAAAGTGAGGATTTTTATCTATTGAGTTTTCATGAAGCAGGATATAACCATGTTTCTAACTGACATGATATACACTATAGAATTTCACATTTTTCACAAAAGAATTTTATCTAGGTTTTCAGGGCAAAGGTGGTCAGAAAAAATAAATACACCACTAACATTTTAGTGGAAAATTGACTTTAAATAAGAAGACATCTAAGAAATCTGTCTCTAATATTTTAGTTGAAATTACTATGCTTAAAGAAACTCTCAAACAGTGACAAAGAGCTTATTTGTGTAAAACTCCAAAAAAGTTCAAAAATATATGTTTGTATTCAGATAACATGATACAAATCAATGATTTAAGGGCAGAAATTTAATTATGCATAACATACATTCATTTTAAATTAATCATAAAAATTATACTATTTGACTGGGCTGAATGCTATAAGCTTTTTTCTTAATAAAAAATATTAACTATCACATTATTAATCAGTTTGCTCATTTATTTCACATTCTGAAAATTGAAAAAAAAAAAAATCCACATTCCTATTATGTTACAGATTAGTATTTATTCTCAGAACTATTTCCAAGAGGGTAAAAATCTTACCAGACATAAACTGTGTAATAGAGGATAATTCCATTTGGCTCCAGAGGTGGTTGCCATGACAACTTCACTGTGACACCAGACAACTGTTCTACAGAGAAGTCTTGTGGGGGAGAATCAGGAGCTAAAAAGTTGTAGTAAACAATAATGCATTTTATTAAACATATATAACAAAGTATTAAAATGGAAATTCAAAAAAAAATTATTACAAAGTTTCTGGTAAATAAATTGGGTAGACTGCTTTTTTTCTGTGGGTATGAGCGTGACTGTTTACTTTCAAAATGAGATGATAAAGATTTTGCATGGTGGTGTTAGAACATCTGTTACTGTGATTCAATGGAAAAAAATATTTCATGAGAAAATAGAGTGAAAGGATATGTCACAGTGATTCACCTACTGTTCAAATATATCTTGGCAAATTGTCATCCCCTAATAAAAGCAAAAACTTCATTTTGGTGAATAAATACAATATACAGTAAAAGAGTTCCCCAGACAATAAAAGGAGCTACGGGGGGAGGGGGAGCGTAAGAATCACACATTCAAGCAATGGGTAAGTGGTAAGCATAACACTGGGGAAGCAGTTAAGATTGCAGATCTCACAAATGAAGAGTACATATTTCAACTTCAGCTATGTCATAAAACTGTGAAATAATATGAAAAGATGTGCTCTGAGTCTTCAGAACTGAATGAATTACAAAGAAAACACTATGTTGCACATAAATAGAATGGACAGTGTAGGATCTGCTTCCAATTCTGCTATCATATTTTTTGTTGTTCAGTGTCGTCGAGTTGGTTCCAACTCATAACATCTTTGCAATTGTTATGCTTGAGTCCATTGCTAGTGCCAGGGTGCCAATCCATCATGGTGAGAGTCTTCCTCATTTTTCACTGACCGTCCACTTTACCAACCATGATCTCCAGGAAGTGGCCCCTCCTAATAATATGTCCAAAGTTTGAGAGATGAAGTCTTGCCATTCTCGCTTCGAAGGAGCGTTCTTGTTGTACTTCTTCCAAGACAGATTTGTTTCTTCTTTTGGCAGTCCACAGTACTCTTAATATTCTTCTCCAACAACATAATTCAAATACATAGATTCTTCTTTATTCATCGCCCAACTTTCACAAACATGTGATGCATTTGAAAATACCATGACTTGAGTCAAATGCAGCAGATTTGTTTAATGCAATACATCATTTTTACATTATAAGAATGCAAATACTTAGCTAGTATACACTGAATAAAGAGTAAAAAATTACTGCAAACTAATTGTAAAATGTTAGCCAAGTTCACAATTCAAATGAAATAAAATATTTAGAATGATATTTTCTTAAGTGCTGCATAGTAACATCATAATTACAAAATAAATAAATAAATATAATTTTTGCATATAGAAGAGTACAACTACTCTTTAATTCCTAATCACAGTTTTGCATGGAGAATGAATTCCTCAAGTAACTAATACAAATTCTGAGAATTTCCATTCTGAAAAATGTTAATTTATAGACTATTACATTTATCAATCAGTGTTTCCAACAATCTGGAAGAATAACTGCCTGAATTTTTACAATTGATTTTTGTTTCTTTCAAAAATCTCAAATATAGTTGCATATGATTGGAACAATTCTGTTTTTGTTTCTCTCAATTTTTTCAAATACAATTGCATGAACTTTAGTTCATAATCACTGTTATGCATGGAAACTGAATTTATCAGATGGCTAATAGGAGCTTCGGCAGTGTAGTGGTTATGAATCAGGCTGCTAACCTCAGGGTCAGCAGTTGGAAATTACCAGCTGTTCCATGGGAGAAAGATGAGGCTTTCTGCTCCTGTAAAGATGTACAGCCTTGGAAACCCTGTACAGAGTTGCTATGAGTCAAAACCAACTCCACAGCACAAAAAAATAGCAAAAACAATAGAAATTCTCAGAATTTCTATTTTGAATAATGTTAATTTATAGATAATCACATATACCCACCGGTATTCAAATGATTTGGAGGGGGAAAAAAACTCACTTGAACTTTTTAAATTTATTTTTGTTTTACTCAACAATCTCAGATATAGTTGTATGTATGAACATGCTGTGTGTGCTGTTATTATTGGGTAACATTTTTTTTTTTAAGTTATTTAAGGGAGGGATTGGTAGAGTACCGGTTAGGGGATAGACACATCATAGTCCAGATATTGGGGAGGGGGAGTTAAGGGGGAAAAGGGGTGAAGAACAAGGTAGATAGGGGAACACTGAGGCAGATTTGCATGGGCTAAATGGGACAGAGGTAAATAGTGATGTATGCTCAACCTTGGAAAAACAGGCCTCTGTGACACAGAAATTGAGTCATAGTCTGAATGTGTAAAAGAGGGGAAATAATGTTAAGACACTTGACTGGCTTATGAATATTGATTTCCCTTGCCTACTATTGTAAAATAGACACTTGAGTGGGATAGAAAGGAATATCAGGAAACATGATTACAGAAAGCTTGCAAGCCTGTCTTCAGCCTATAATTGATTGGAATACCTAAAAGGGGCTCTAGAACTTGCCCCTTTTAGTGCAATAGGCTTCTTGTGGAACCTTTGTATTATATAGGACCTTAGGTAGAATGCTGAACCCCATCCAGAACCTTCTGAGGTGGGACATTCCTACTTGAAAAAACAGCCTGGAGAGGCTAGCAAAACAGAAGCTACTTCTTGAAAGAAAACCAGTAGGAAAAAGCAAAAACAAAAATGACAGTCTCATTGGCTACTACAAGAACAAGCAAGTTGTTTGCCATGGAACCATCAAGGCAAACAATCCAGATCCATCAGGGCAAGCCCCACCCCCACCCCCAAGACTGAAACTCAAAGGGAACACGAGCAGGCATGTAAGCTTGCTGGTGACCACCTTGGTATACTGGTGAGCGGAAGTGGAGCAATGAAGATATGGGCTGAGTTCGACCATGTTCCACAGACTTACATTGACCTGGAGATGAGAAAGAGAAGAGGAAGGGCTGGTTGGTCTGAAGTGTGGTGAGACCTGGGGACTCCTGAGTCCATAGACAAGGACTTAGCCATGGAGGGATAGAGCTGAGAGTGAAGCATCCTGCTGATATGAAGTGAGGGTAGATGCACAAGAACACCAAAACTTGCAGATAGCACCCATCTAGCTGACCTGGCTTCAATGGCTTGATGATCAGAACTCAAATAGAGGAAGATGAAGAAATTTGAAAAAGGAAAAAAGTGTAAATTGCTACAATTTGATGAACTTGACCTATGTTTATGGATGTAGTAGCTCCAAATACCAACTGAGAGGGAAGAAATCTTCACATTAAGGATCAAACCTATCCCCTCTATACATAGGATGGATATGGATGGACAACTTAGACATTGGCTACCAAAAATAAGGGACTATAAAGGCACGAAGTGACTGGTTTACAAGTTTTCAAGAGGGAGTTTAGTTTCAGAGTGTGCTGGGGAAAGCAGAATCCCCACTGAATAGTTTTCATCTTGTCTAGACAGGTCTAGTAAAAGGAAATGGGGATAAGATAACTTATTATTCAATAGTGATTAATTGAACACAAGCAGAATGTGGGACCCTATCCAGAGAAGCAACAACACCAGAGACGGAGGCAGAGATGATGACAAGGAGAGATAGAGTAGCTGAGAAATCTAGACTCATGGAAAGAGAAAGGCTGTATGCTGTATGCCAGGAGGCAGGCTTGCAGAATGTGCCCTTCGGTTGTTTAAATGATTATAAATTCCAAAGTGTTTCTGTGTACATCAAAAACAAAACAAAACAAAGGGAATAGAAGCAAATACTATTGAATGGTGATGCATGAATGGGATTCTAATCATTGTAGTGAAATGAAATATGATAGGATGAGTGCAAAACTGATGTTCTCCCATGTAAACTATCACTCAAATCACAATAAAAGCTTTTTAAAAAATGTTATTTAAAACACAACATTGCTTGCTGAATGTGAAAATGACTTGAAGCACCTACTGATTAAAATGAAAAACCTCAGTGTGGATTACAGTACAATAAAAAAAAAAAATTCCTCTTAACTGGACCAATAAGCAATATCACAATAAACAGAGAATATATGAAATTGTCAAGGATTTCATTTTATTTGGCTCTATAATCAACAACCATGGAAATAGCAATGAATAAAATTAGAGAAGTATACACTAAACAATCTACTGCAAAAACCATTTTAAAGGGTTAAAAAGCAAAGATGTCACTTTGAGGAAAAAGGTGAACATGAGCCAATTCATATTTATGTGAACGGAAGAGTGAAGAAGAACTGATATCTCTGAATTATGGTGTTGGTGAAGAATACTGAATATACCATGCACTGCCCAAAGAATGAACAAATTCGTCTTGGAAGACATTTGCTCCTTAGAAGCAGAGATGTCAAGACTTCATCTCTCATACTTTTGGCATGTTATAGGAGGAACCAGTCCTTGGAGAAGGACATAATGCTTAGTAAAGTATGTTGCTAAGTGTTGAGTCAGTTCCTGTACAGGAATTTATAGTGCCCCTGTATAGGATTTCAAAGGAACAACTGGTGGGTTTGAACCACTGACACTGTGGTTAGCAATCAGTGCTAACCTAACAGTGTCATACAGTTTGTAAAAATGTTGGAAGACTACACAGCAATGATTTTGAGGATGGTACAGGACCAGATATTTTGTTCTGTTGTACATAGGGTTGTTATGAGTTGGAATCAACTCAGTGGCACGTAACAACAACTACATTGTATCTAAATATTTCTACTTTATATTGTGTTTCAAAATGTTCATGTGTAACAGATAATGTTGTGTTTTTATATGTAATCCTCAATACAACCTTGGCTGTTGTTTTTGTAAAATCTCATATAAGACCTCTAATTCTTGCCATTAGAATTACTTCATTAAATTATAAAGTAGATACTCTATAAGGACATTTCTAAAATGGTACGTGTATGCACTCCTAGTGTGGTGATGTAGGATCAGCACTGAACTGTGAACCAGCAGGTAGGCAGTTCAAACCTACCGGCTGCTCCTAGGAAACAATACACAGGGTCGCTATGAATCAGTACGAACTTGAGGACACACAACAAAAACAACTAAATGGTATATATCTTATCTTGGATATCATTACAACCTTTTCAAACTCTATGTAATCTTTAACAATTATCCTATTGATAAGGATTTATATATTATGTTAACTTTCACACTGAGAGCGAGGGGAATCTAATTACAAAAAATAAAATAAATGAAATTAGTACAGGTAAGTTTTGGTGGAGAAGAATAAGCATCACACTTAGAAACTGAGGCAACACAGAACACCCTACTAGTAGATGTGACCTAGTTTTTTAAATACTTTAAGGAAGGTGAATACAGGGAACAGGATAAAAGGGTCCCAAAGACTTTACTGTTTTAAATAAAATAAGAGCAATACAGAAAATAAAAGTCTTCCTTCTTTTAGAAGTGCCTAGTGATCATTTCCTTTTGGTGAATGATTTCAGATCCTGAGCAGCTCATTCTATCTTGAAGAAGAAGAAATGAGAGAAAGGGGAGGAAAAAAAGATACCACACAAACATTTATCTTACATCCAGACTTATTCCACGTGGCAATGGGACTTTTTTAAGAGAAAAAAAAAATCTTTCTCAAAATATAAAATGTATAAAACTTAAAGTATATATACTATTCTAATATTTTCTTAGCATGATATATGCCTTAAATTTGGTGCAATACCAGTGTAAACTGATCTCAGTAGTAAAGTTGATTTTATTCAGATTCAAAAAGGTATGTTTAAGTAGACAATATGATGGTTATTAACATTCAGAAATAACATCTTGACCAATTATGCAGCAAGACCTGGAAAGTAGCCTGAATTCATTAACAAGCAAATCTTAATACGATAAACATAAAAGATGTTTAAAGTTGACATAAAGAGAATCTACTATACAACTTATGTTAATGCATATTCTAATGAATGTAAAAGTTGAAAGCCTAGTCATAACAAACATTAGTTAATGTTCAAAGTGTTCAGATTCTTAATCTGAAAAATTTCCATGAGTTTTTAATAAAGAATATTGATGACTTCAGATGCAAGAAAAGCATTTTACACTTCATTATACTAAATGTAAATCTGATTTTGCTAGCATCTGTTATATCATCACAATGGTATCTTGGTATAATACTGGCATGTCATATAATTGATTCCCAAGGTTAATAAATGTTTATGTTAGGAATTTATCCCATATACACATTTCTTGGAATGTAATGAAATCAAAATGTTTTAAGTATCCACTACTATATTTACCATCTTCATCAGTCAGTACACTTATGGGTGCACTCCTAACTCCTTCACCTTTGAGGGTACTAGCCGATACTTCAATAATATATCGGGTATACTTCTTTAGTCCTAGACAGTAATAAAAGAGAAAAGTTGAAATTTACAAAATAGCCTTTAATCGTATGCAAGAGACAAACTCTCAATCTTTCTAAAGCAAAAACTAAATGTCAAGTTCTTCAGCAATAGTAACGGCTATTATGAAGACAAAATGATATACAGGGTCACGTAAAAAAAAGAACTAATCTAGAGTTACCCCAAGCTTCTTAAACCAAAAAGTCAAGGTTGGCATAATCTTTATAAAAATAATCATTGCAATATTTATAACATTAAAAAAAGATAATATTTTGCTGCCTTGTGGATTACTTTTATGAGTTCAAAGGACATTTTCAATACAAATGTAACATCCAACATTAGTTGTTGCTTTGTTGTTTTCATTTTGCTTACCTCTAATTATCTGGGTTAAAGAGGTTGTATTTATGGTTCTTTCCTCATTTTCATTGTTTCTCTTGAGATAAATAGCATATTTTTGTATAATTCCATTAGGACTACTTGGAGGAACAAACGATAGCTCAATCTCTCCAGAAGAAATATTTTTGTAGGTAATATTTTCTGGTGCACTATCAGGCACTGAAAGAAGCAAAAATATAAATGTATAAATTTCATCATAAACTCTGTTCTACTGAAATTCTCACCCTAGAGCCCTTTTTATATATGCATATAAAAAGCATTCACTAAAATACAGTTATAATGAACCTTCTAAATAGAATGAAGTGTAAATAAATTATAGTACAACCAACTGCATAAGAAACATTTCATTTAAAAAATGAAAAATATTACAAAAGATAATCTATAGGAGTCCTGGTGTGGTGCTGTGGGTTAATGCACTGTACTGCAAAGTCAGTTTGAACTACAAGGTTGGTAGTTCAAGCTCACCAGTTGTTCCTCAGAAACACTACACAGGGTCTTGATGGGTTGGAACAGACTCAAAAGCACTTGAAACAACAATAATCTTTATTATGAGGTCATGATGTGGCACTGTAGGACAAACACTGGACCATAAAGTCAGTTTGAACTGCCAACTTGGCAGTTCCAAGTCACCAGCTGCTCCTCAGAAACCCTATGCAGGGCTGCTATGAGTCAGAAACAACTCAGCAGCACTTAACAATAACAGCATCTTTATTAAAACATTTGTGACTGCAACAGCCTTTCTTGCATTGCAGAACATGTAGATACAAGAGAGAGGATTGAAAAGCACCTTTAAAATCAATCTGCCCTTGATTAGTAATGTAATAAAGTTTAATACATTAGTTTGGGTCTACAACAAGATCTATGACAAGGTATAACAGTTCTTGTAGACATAAAGCTGCATAAAGTGATCTGACAGCAAAATAGTTTCACAAGGATACAGGATTGTTCTTATTGTTGTTGTTAAGTGCTGTCAAGGAGGTTCTGGCTCATAGCAACCTTGTATATGGTTCCCAAGGAATGGCTGATGAGCTTGAACCACTGACTTTATGGTTCAAACCGACATTGCGATCCAGTGCTTTATCCCACAGCACCACACCAGGACTCAAAGGATATAGGATATGATTATTAAAGCATTAATTTCTATATCTAATAATGTTCTTGTGGTATGGAATTCAGTGTCTGTAAAATGGTTCTTTATGTATATTTAAATGTCAAATCTACATATGGAATTCCAATCCTGGCAGAACTATAGAATAGAAAATAACCTAAATTGAATGACTAGCTTAATGAAAATGAAAATCTACATAAAATTAAAACAAATTTTCTTAGAAAGAAATTAAGTAGTTTAAAAGAAAGATAGAAATTTGTGTGAGGGGGTCCTGAAATGTCACTGTAGGATAAGTACTGTACTGCTACCCACAAAGTCAGCAGTTCAAACCTATCAGCCACTCCTCAGGAACTGACTGGACAGCACTTAACAACAACAAAAAACAAGGAGAGAGGGAGCAGAAACTCATAAAGAAGTAAACAACAACAAAAGTAAAAACAGAAATCCTAATATAGACGCTGATACTACAGCTAGCTTTGCCTTGAAGGATTCTGACCAATTCTGGGTGAGGCTGTGTTTCTGTATTAGCATCTGTGTTCAATGCCAGGAAGAAAAGAGAAGCCTTTAACCAGTTTAAGAACAAAGTTAATCCCAAATAAGAAGCTGAGACCTCACAGGAATACTTTAGTTAGAGAAACTATTAGACAACTATCAGGTAACCTGGAATTCTTCTATGGTGTTACTGTTGCTATTAAGTGCCATAGAGTCAGTTCCAGCCCATAGCGAACCTGCATAGGGTTTCCGAGGAGCTGCTGGTGGGTTCAAACTGACCTTGCAGTCCAGCGCTTTATCCGTCAGTGCCACATCAAGACTACTGAATTCTACTATGTTGTTGTTGTTGTTGTTAAATACCGTGGAGTCGGTTCCACACCCTGTACAGGGTTTCCGAGGTTGTAAATCTTTACGGGAGCAGAACGCCTCATCTTTCTCCCGCGGAACCGCAGGTAGTTTCGAACTGCCAAGAGGGTTAGCAGCACAATTCGTAACCACTACGCTACCAGAGCTAGGCTTCCAGAAAATTCAGTGTGAGTGGTACCTCTAGGACTTTTGTAATGTGGTATATTCACTTACAGTTAATTGTTGTTGTTGTTAAGTGCTGTCAAGTTGATTCCAACCCATAGCGACTCTGCAGTGTTTCTGAGGAGCTTGAACCATCAACCTTGCAGTTCAAATGACTTTGCAGCCTGGCGAATTAACCCACAGTGCCACACCAGGACTCCAGTTAATAGAGGATTGAAAAACAGACCTACTATGCAGGAAAATAAACCTGTCTTGCTATCATTCTGGATAAGGAGCCGAGTGTGGCACTGTAGGATAAACACACAACTGCTAACTGCAAGCTTGGCAGTTCAAACCCACCCCCTACTACTCAGTAATGCTGTACAGAGTGGCTATGAATCAAAACCAACTTGAAGCTATTTAACAACAACAACATCCTCTGGATAATGGGTCAGAAGAGTAAGAAAAATTATTCCCTGAGATTTTAGAATTGCAAGCCAATCACCATGAACAAACGTGGCCCAAATCCATACTACCTATATAGCTTAAACACAAAGCAGAACAAAACTTAACTTCAGCATTTAAATCAAAATGAAACTGTAGCCCTGAGTTTATATTATTCCTAAGCAACTAACAGAAACAAACACAACTCCTCTTTGGAAAACTTTATTTCAAATCAGGTCACATAAATTTTCCACAGATAAAGTTGCAAGGGAATATGAGCTCCCAGATAAAATCACTAAACACATGAGCAAATCAGACACACATAGTGAGAGACAGCAAAGCAAAAGGAAAAAAATACACATACACACAGAGTAGAAGCAGACACACAAAAGCTTAATACATTAGAATTATCACACTAAGAATACAATGAAGAGTACTTAATATATTTCAAGAAATCAAATACATGAAAACCTGACAAAAATATTTAAATGACTACAAATAATACCAATAACCATGTAGGTTAAATGTGATTGAGATAGCTCTTCCTTTCTTTGACATCGTGTGAGCGCTACAATGTTCCATCTTCACTACGTCTTCTCATTAGACTTTCAGGATCGAGAGATTTCCTGGCCAACAGGAGGCAGGCTTGCAGAAAGTGCCCTTTGATTGTTTAAATTATTACATATTATTGAGTGTTTTTGTGTACATTCTCTGCCCTCCAAAATATAAATAAAATAATGAGAGGGATTGGGGGGAAAAGAAAGAGAGAGAGAGATTCCTGGCCAAGAAACAAAAAGCAGACTTGTGTCATTCCCCAACGGATTCGAATGAAAACTGGTAATAAAATCAGATACAACTCCAAGAGAAGACACTGGAGAAGACCCAAGTTGGGTCTCTAAGGAGTCGCACATGTGATAACGCAGCACATAATATACAGGTCCTAACACTCTATCACATCAAGTTCAATTTTGCCAAGATTTGATCAATTGAACATGTTTTGTAAAATTTCTGGTTTCTTCCTTTATTTATATGCTTCCACATTTAAAGTGGTTGGCTAATAAATATGTAAGACCTTAAAAAAAAAAAAAGAAAAGTGATTGAAATAGATTTTCTAAAACTGAAAAACAAAAATGAATTGAAAACTCACTTGATGAGTTAAAGAACAGATTAGATAGCGATGAAGAGAAATTTAATGAACTGGGTGATAGGGTTTAAAAATTATAGAGAATTCAGCTCAGAGAAAAAACAAATAAAAATATTAAATGGTAGTAAGTACTGGGAGATTCTTAAATTAACGTCTAGATTCAGATATCGTATACAATTGTTGTTGTTGTTAAGTGCCTTCGAGTCGGAGCCGACCCATAGCGACCCTGTACAGGGTTTCCGAGGGTGTAAATCCTTACGGGAGTAGAAAGCCTCATCTTTCTCCCGCGGAGCGGCTGGTAGTTT
>NW_006408693.1:5887843-5908263 GCF_000296735.1 Chrysochloris asiatica
GGCAGTGTTTTGTTGTGCTGTGCATAAGGTTGCTATGAGTAGGTACCAACCCGATGGCACCTAACAACAACAGTATGGGCAAAATATTGAATGATGCAAGTGAATAAGGAAGACCACAGAAGAATTGATGCATTTGAGTTATGGCGTTGGAGGAGAATATTGAAAGTACCATGGACTGCCAAAAGAACAAACAGATACATGTTGGAAGAAGTGCAGCCAGAGCACTCCATGGAAGCCAGAATGGCCAGAGTTCAGCTCTCATGCTTTAGACATTTTATTAGGAGGGACCAGTCCCTGGAGAACTATGTCTTGTTTGGTAAAGTGGAGGAGCAGAGAAAAAGAGGAAGGCCCCCAGTGGCAGCAACAATGGGTTCAAACATAGCAATGATTGTGAGGTTGGCCCAGGACTGGGTAGTGTTTCATTCTGTTGTGCACAAAGTCACTATGAGTAGGTACCAACTTGATGACACCTAACAACAACAATAAACTGTGAGAGGAGTCCTGGTGTGACACTATAGGATAAGCTCTGGACTTTTAACCAAAAAGGTTGATGGTTCAAACCTACAAGCTGACCCTTGGAAACTCTATACAGTCACTGTGTTAGAACTGACTCAATGGCATATAGCAGTCTGAGAAAACAAGTTTCAATTAGTTAAAGTCACCCATTTGTGATATTTCTGTTTATCAACATTAGATAGCTAAAGACATAATTTTGTATAGAAAGAAGAGCACGCTAACAGATAACTAAAATGTGTAAGCGGTTTTAGAACTGGATAACAAGCAGAGGTTGAAAGACTTTTAAGGTGCTTAATAGTAAAAATGCTGCAGGATAATGCACTGGACTGCAAGGTCAGTTTTCAAACTCACCAGCTTCTCCTTGAAAGTCTTATGCAAAGTCACTATTAGTCAACAGCACTAAACAACAACAACAACAATAACAGACTATATTTCCTTGGTGGCGCCAAAAACTATCTGCTTGAGAAAGATTGGAAATTTGCTTCCAAAAAGATTTTCATCATTGGAAACCCTATAGGGCAGTTCTAGTCTGATGAGTTGGAATTGATTAGATGGCAAAGGTTAATAGTAAAAGCACAGATTTCTTAGAAGAGACCATTGGTAGAATTATGAACATCAAAGACAATTCTTCGAGGGCTTGGAAGGAAATGAGGAAAAAGTTTCTATTGTGTTATAGTATATATATATTTGGTGCCATCAATAAAATGTTGGAAATATGGACCTCTAATGTGTTTCTCTTGAGGTTTTAGAAAAAAATGATGAATGCAATTAGACAATGGAAGAAAGGTAATGCTTTGTATGTAGTGGCAAGGAAATTTTCAGGATTATGTTCAAATATTTGATGGAAGATAGATCTTATAAGTGATGAACTTGAGTACCTGGCTAAGGAGATTTCTAAGCAAGATCTTAAAAGCCATATGATGTTTTTTTTGTTTTGTTTTGTTTTGCTGCTTATAAATAATGTGAAAAGAAAGAGATGGACTTAAAATGAACTTTTCAAAGTGATAACTAAATTCAAAAATTTTTTAAATTCTATTGTGCAAACTAAGAATGTGGCTGCACAATCTTTGTTAGAGATTAAGCCTGTAATGAAGGATCTAACCAACCAATTTAGATCAATCTAGGATTCAGATGATTCAGAAGACGACCTAGGAGTGGAGGTCCCTGGGACCACCAAAGGAGAAGAGCAGCGAGCGGGACCCTACCCAGAGAAGCAGTGACGCCTGAGATGGAGGCAGAGACGATGACGTGGAGAGATGGAGCAGTTGGAGACACAGAGAGGGAGAAGGGCTGTGTGCTGATGACTGGGTGGCAGGCTTGTAGTGTATACCCTTTAGTTGGTTGATGATGCATGGAGGGGATTGTAACCATAGCAATGAAACAATATACAATCGGATGAATGTAAAACGATATACAATCGAATGTAAAACGATATACAATCGAATGAATGTTCTTCCATGTAAACTATCACATAATTCATAGAAGAAACTTAAAAAAAAAAAAAAAAAAAAAAGAGAGATTGACTCAAGACACACACTAATCCTACCTCATTAACCTAGCAAAGGCAACCCACTCCAGAATGGAACTGTAATCCCAAGCACAGAGGTTAGAAATTACAATATATATTTAAATCTATTTAAGACTTCTGGGATAATGTGATGGGATTGATGTCATGTATGAGAAAAGGAGATGAATTATGGAGGCCCAAAGGGTAGAATGGAGTCCTGGTGTGGTGCTGTGGGCTAATGCCTCAGACTGCAAAGCACTTTGAACTGCAAGGTCGATGGTTCAAACTCACCAGCTGCTCCTTGGAAGCCCTATACAGGGTCACTATGGGTCAGAGTCAACTCAACAACTCAACGGTACTTAACAACAACAATAAAGGGTAGAATGATAATAGATTGAATTGTGTCCCTGAAAATATGTATCACAATTTCTAACCTCTGTGCTTGGGGTTACAGTTCCATTCTGGAGAGATTGCCTTTGCTATGTTAATGAGGTAGGATTAGTGTGTGTCTTGAGTCAATCTCTTTTGAGATACATTATTGTTGTTAAGTGCTCTCAAGTGTTTTCAGACTCATAGGGACACTGTATAGGGTTTCCAAGGAGCCACTGGTGAGTTTGAACCACCGACCTTTTTGGTTCTGGTCGAGTACTTATCCTCTAGCACCACACCAGGAGATTAAACAAGCAAGAAGACAAGTAGAGATTCAGGGAAGAGAGATGCCAAGCAACATGAAGATGCTCAAAAGGAGATAAGGACCTTACTCCAGAACCAACTGATAGGAAATTCTTCCCCTAGAGCTGGCATCCTTAATTTGGACTTCTGGTGTGGTGCAGTAGGGTAAGCACTGGACGGCAGAGCACAAGGTCATTAGTTCAAATCTACCAGCTGCTCCTCAGAAACCTATACACAGTCACTATGAGTCAGAATCAACTCAAAGGCACTTCACAAAAACAACATTTCTAAATTGTGAGAAAATAAATTTCCATTTGTTAAAGTAACCCATCCATGGTATGTTATGGCAGCACTAGATAACTAAGACAGAGAAATCCCAAGCAGGATATAGCTTTTTAGAAATTCTTATTTAAGCACATCATTATAAACATGCAAAATAACAAACAAAGGTCTTAATAGCACCTAGACATACGATAAATCATTTATGAAGAAATGACAATTGCACTGAAAAATGAAAAACAATTGGAATTTCATAACCAGAAAAATTAATAAGAGCAAATCAAACTATTCTCAGACGATGAACAATTCAGTGATAATATCACCAATAAACTTTCAATACATGAAACTCTAAAGGATGCACTTTAAGCAGAAAAATCAGTAGAAATGAATGAGCATAGTTGCAAAAACATTAATTTTTTAAATGCCTGCATAGAATAAGAGTAATGACTCATCTGAGAGAGGATTAAATTATATAAGCTAAATATGTAAATGCTTTTGATATTACAGTCTTATTGAGATAAGATTCTTTTCTTAAAAAAAAAACAAAAACAAAACTTGAGACTTAGTATTAATATTTTGATACTACCTGAATGATGCAAATGTTTAATGCACTTGGCTGCATATCAAAAGACTAGAAGTTCAAGTGCATGGGGTGTTGACTTGGAAGAAAGGCCTGGCAATCTAGTTTTTAAAAATCAGCCATTGACAACTCTACAGAGCAAATTCCTCTCTGACACACAAGAGGCTGCCATAAGTCAGGATCAACTTGATGGTAACTGGTTTGTTTTATTTATATTAGACATGCAATGGATGTAAAATTAGTACTGATAAATTTAATAGAGAAACAAAATTCAAGAGTCATGAAAATGTAGTTACAGTGCCCCCTCTCCAAATTGTTACAGTTAAGGAAGCAGTCCAGGTGATGCAGGTTAATGCACCGGATTGCAAGGTAGGTTTGAACCCCATGTTGGTGGTTCAAGCTCACCAGCTACTTCTCAGAAACCTTATATAGGGTTGCTATGAGTGGGAACTGACTCACCAGCACTTACCAATAACATCTAAGACAGAGTTAATAGGAAAACTTGATATAACAATGTTTATACTTCTTAAGTTTAAGAAGTATTATCATTCAAAACATAGTTTGGTGTTACAATATATAGTGATGTACTACTTAGCACCATGGGTTTGGCGTTTGCTATTGAACTGAGAGTCTGAGGTTCATATCCACCAGGCACGCTGTGGAAGAAAGATGAGACTATCTGTTCCTATAAAGATTGATAGTCTCAGAAACCCCACATAGGGATGTTAGGTGTTCAAATTGAGTCTATGGAACTGGGTTTGGTTGTTTGTGTTTTCTTTTCACATGCACCATATCTTTTTATAGTGTCTTCCCAAAGCAACATATGACATTGGGGAAAATTCTCAACTCACTAATGTGGTCTTAACTTTCTGCCTCTAACTGAAATCTACAATCCTTTGAACACACTGCTTCTCTGCCATCTCCATTAACAGAAAGCTGACTCACGTTCTGGTGGAAGCCATGCCATCAAGGAACAGAACGGTGAGAGACCCTAAGCATGAAAAGCTCATTGTTTAGCAAAGTGATAATGAGTGTCTCCTTGGTTGGCAAAGCCCAGAGGGGAACCTCATGCTCTAGGTCTTGCAGCTCTTATTTTTTCCTTTTGTGCATGGCTCAATTTTGATCTTATTATAAGAAATTATTTAATAATTTTCTATATATTCACTCGATAATTTGCTATAATCATAGTAAAAATTAAAATTACATTTAGACACTCTCTCACTAAAATTAATCATGTAAAGTTATAATAGTTGCTTTTTACATCAACAATAAGTCTCACCATTAGGAAAAGCCACATCAGCTAAAAGCTTTTCAAGTTTAAGATTACATCCTGCTTAGTAGATACTGAGGCACCTGAAAGAAACAATCTTACAATCAACATCCTGCTTAGTTTCCACAGGAGACACTGAGGCACCAGAAGATAGCAAAGAGCCAATCAAGAGCTGTGGGAACATATAGGAATGTGGGCAGAAATTGAACTAGAGGTTTTTAGTATAGGGGAATTGCTGCTTTGTTCTTGACTACGAAACTTTAGGTACTTTTATGTTCTTATTCTTAATCCATTATAAGTATAAAAAGTAATAGATGAGAGTAAAAATGCAAGTCAAGATATAGAACTTTGCTTAAGTGTTAATTAGACATTCTTAGGAGGATTAAAGAAAAACAAAAAGAGGTACGGAAATAAACCCAATGTTATCGGGATAATTAGGGGATGCAAAGGAACAGGTTATGATAAGAATCAAAGGAGTGATCTGATGTTTCTGTGTTTTTTTGTAACCTGAATGTTTGTTGAACACAAAGAATGTAACAGTTAAATTATAATTGATCATAATAGTATATAAGAAGTAAAAAACTTTTGAGTAAAGAGATGTCATCTGCCTAAGTAAAGAGAAATCATCAACTGCCTAAGACTCACTACCCAGCGACTGTGTGTGTGTGTTTGTGTGTATGTGTGTGTGTTTTCACTGACTCCACATCCCCTTTCGAGAGCCTCCTAATAATATGTCGAGTCTGGTCTCGGGCAATGTTCTCCTATGATCCCAGTAGCCAAAGAGAGTGTTGTTGTAGTTAAGTGCCATTGAGTGGGATCTGACCCATAGCAACCCTATATAGGGTTTGCAAGGAGCAGCTCGTGAGCTTGAACTTCTGACCTTATGGTTTAAACCAACTTTTCAGTCCAGCACATTAATCCACAGTTACATACCAGAACTCATAGGGAGTGTAGAAATTACGTGTATTGGTCTTTTGGCCACCCAGATCTATTTTCCTTTCTTCAAGAACTCCAGGTATTCTGAAGACACATTCCACCAGACTTCACTCTGTTCTACCCCTCCTTATAAAAGTCATCTTGTTTGATATACAACTCCACTTCTCTATTGTTGTTGCCAAGTGTCGTGGAGTTCATTCTGACTCAAAGATAGCCTGTATAGGATTTCTGAGGAGCAACTGGTGAGCTTGAACTGCCGACCTTCCAATTCAGCATATCATTTGCAGCTTCACACCAGGTCTCTTCTTTATAAAAGTAATCTAGTTATAGTCCTCCACTTCTCTAAACATCTTAAAAATATTATCATCTAAATTACTTACTTCCCCTTTGCCATTCTTAGAGAGCCATTCAAATTATTTATCCAATTCCTTATCCGTGTATTTTTTCATTTCCTCCACCTCCCCTTAAAGAGTGGTTCTATGAATATATCCAAGGCTTTGCCATTATTGTTAATGGCAAGTATCTTTATTTTTGGTCTATCTTTCCAACTCACTGATCCTTGTACTACCAACCCAACAATTCTTTGGCCCGCATCAAAATTTCACTCTCCATTATGGCCTCATATTCCTACTAGCCACAAGCTATCATTACAATCATTTCCTAGCAATTGCCATCAACTACTTTCTCTTTCTAATGTAGTTTCTTAGAAAAATCCCAATTTGGGTTAAACAAAATTCTGAACTTATTCTATACCTTCAATGAAACAGTTGAAAGTGGAACAAAACACCACTTTTATACTTTTTGTTGTTGTTGTTTATACTAAGGAGCCTTGGTTGATATTGGTTAAAGTGATAGGCTGCTAACCAAAAGATCTGCAAGGGAAACCAACGAGCTGCTCCACAGGATACAAATGTGACAGTCAACTTCCATAGTGATTTTGGCCTTGGAAAGCTTATTGTTGTCAAGTGTTGTCAAGTTGGTTCCAACTCATAGGGTTTCCAAAGAGCAATTGGTAGGATTGAACTACCAACCTTGTGGTTCGCAGTTCAATGCCGATCTTACAGAGTCACACCAAGACTTCTGAAAAGCTTGTGTTGTTGTTGTTGAGTGCTGTTGAGTCAATTCTGAACCACAGCAAACCTGTATATGATTTCCATGGAGCGATTGGTGAGCTTGAAACCAACCTTGCAATTCAAACGACTTTGCAGTCTGGTGCATTAACCCACAGTGCGACACCAGGACTCTATGTTGTTGTTATATGCCGTGGAGTCGGTTCCGACTCATAGTGACCCTGTACATAGGGCTATTCTATTCTGTCTTTTAAGGTCATTACGAGTCAGAGTCAACTCCATGGCAGCTGTACTGACTACCCTCAATATACTGGCTCTTTGGCACTGCTTGGCAGTTATATATTTCTTGGTTGATAAATTTGCCCATTACTTTATGTGTATTTTCACCATTTTCTGTCTTCAGAAATCTGTTTCCTCTTCTTTAATCTAAACTGATGCCTTCCATCCCATTTCCTTAAGAAAATAAAATCAGAAGAGAACTAAATAATCCCTTTATCTTCCTATCTGTAATTTTCCTTTAATTGCCTTTTCTCCTTACACTTTTCAAAGGCCTAGCCCCTCATTTCTCATGATGAAGTTGTGGTATAATGAGTTAGCTAATGTTTCTTCTAGTTATAGTCTGTAACTCCCAACAAACTTTTCTACCATGCTGGGTCTGGCTAAGAGACAGTAGGTGAAGATTCTGATAGAATGATAATGATTCAACTGTGGATGTTAGCAGAGTTAATTGAAATTGTAAAAATGTGAAACTCTAGTGTGGTTATAAAAGGAACCATTGCAGAAGCAGGATGGGTGATCTCACTACCATCAAAGAAGAGCCAGGAGTGGAGCATGTAGAACATAGGGGAGGGGTAGAACATAGTGAAGTCTGGTGGGATATGTCTTCAGAATACCTGGAGTTCTTGAAGAAAGGAAAATAGATCTAGGTGGAACTGTCCTTTAGATCCCAAGAGCCCTGCACATTGAATCTCTGGAGTCCCTTTTCAAATACTTTAGGTTTAGAGGCTGCCTAATTGGAATCAAGTCTACTCACAACAAATATATTCTCTTACATTGATATTTGGTGTTTTTAGGAGAATTTATGCTTTTGAGGAAATTGAAATTTTAAAAAAGGCATTAGTGACACTATGCTTTAGTTTTATAATTTAGCATAGCTTCTAATATAAGCATTTTCCCACTGGAAAATTTGTTAAATTGCCTTTCTAGAGTTGCCTGCCTACCACCAATGTTGTTGTTGTTGTTAAGTGTTGTCGAGTCAGTTCCAACCCATAGTGACCCTGTACAGGGTTTCTGAGGAGCAGCTGGTGAACTTGAACTGCCAACCTTGAGGTATGCAATCCAGCATATTAACCCACAACACCACACCAGGACTTCACCTGTAGTCAGACTATAAATATGCATCCCTGAACCGTTGCCAGTAGTCTTTGCATTCTTATTCACAGAACCAGTATTGGATCTTCAGGAAGATACAGCAAGACAGAGTTATGGGTCACATAAAGCCATGTTGCTCTTAGAATTTTTAGAAATGATGCCATGTGTTCCATATATATAAAAGCGTTTTGTATAAAATGTAAGTCACACACACAAAAAAGTAACGACTATAACCAATTGGAAAAAATCTATTTAAAAACTAAAAATTAAATTAAAAACCTAATTTAGTAAATGGTGAGACTAAAAATGGAAGTGAATTTTGAGTATGCCAAAAATTTATGGTTTGGCATACTTAGTGATTAAAAATAAGGAGCCCTGGTCGTATACTGGATTACAAAATGTCAGAAGTTTGAATCTACCAGTTGGTCCATGGGAGAAAGACGAAAGTGTCTGAGACCATAAAGAATTACAGACTATGAAAACTTAAACAGGGTCACAGTGAGTTGGAACCAATGCAGTAGCACACAACCAACACCACTAGTTTTCAAAACATGTAAAAAAACAAATTAAGAAATGTTGTTAATTAAAACACCACCACTTATCTGTCAGTTTACCATACTGTGGCTTGTGTTACTGTGATACTGAAAGCTATGCCACCAATATTTTAAATACAAGCAGGTTCACTCTGGTGGACCCGTCTCAGCAGAGCTTCCAAACTAAGACAAACTAAAAAGGAGGAGATTTGGACCACTTCTAAATGGTTAGCCATTGAAGACCTTTTGAATAGTAGCTGAATATTGCCAGATATAGTGCCAGAAGATAAGCACCTCAGGTTGGAAGCCAGTTAAAATGCAACTAGGGAAGAGCTATCTCTTCAAAGTAGAACTGATCTTAATCACACAGATGGAAGTTAAGCTTTCAGGACCTCCATTTGCTGATATGGCAACTCAAAATGAAAAGAAACCCCTGCAAACAGCCATTAATTGGAACATGAAATGTTCAAAGAATGAATCTAGGAAAATTGGAAGTTTTTAAAAAAGAAATGGAACACACAAAGATCAATTATCTTAGATATTAGTGAGCTAAAATGAACTGATTTTTGACATTTTAAATTGGACAGGCATATGGGTTACTATGCCAGGAACAACAAATTAAATAGAAATGGTGCTGCATTCATCATCAAACCGATAATTTCAAGATCTATCTTGAAGTATAATGTGGTCTGCGGTAGAACAATATCCATATGCCTATGAAACCTAATTAATACCACTACTATTCAAATTTAGACACATACAACTAAAGTCAATGATGATGAAATTGAAGAATTCTACCAATTTCTTCAGTCCAAAATTGATTAAACATGCAATCAATATGCAAAGAAAATTACTGATGATTAGTATGTGAATTGTTGGAAACAAAGGAGGATCAATAGTTGGAAAATATGGCCTTAGTGATAGAAATGGTGCCGGATATCACATGATAGAACTTGATTGCAAATACCTTTTTAAAACAACATAACATGGACATCTCCAGATGGAGTATACAGAAATCAAATGGACTACATCTTTGGGAAGAGACGACAGAGAAGCTCAGTATCTTCAGTCAAAACAAGGCCAGAGGTCAATTGTGAAACAGTCTACCAATTTCTTATGTGCTAGTTCAGGCTGAAGCTGAAGAAAATTAAAACAAGTCAGTGAGAGCCAAAATATGACCTTCCGGATAGCCTACCTGAATTTATAGTCATCTCAAAATCAGATTTGTTGTATTAGACACTAATGACAAAAGACCAGAAGGAGAAAGCAAAAGATAAGTAAAAAGTCAGGAAAAAAATAAAAGACCAAAGTGGATATCAGGAAGATTATTAAACTTGCTCTTGAGCAGAAGCTAAAGTGACTGGAAGAAATGACAAAGTAAAAAAGCTGAACAGAAATTTTCAAAGGGCAGCTCAAGAAGACAAAGTCAAGTATTATATTGGAATGTACAAAGATTTGCAGTTAAAAAATCAAAAGGAGAGAACACACTTAGCATTTTTCAAGTGGAAACACTTGAAGAAAAAAATTAAGCCTAAGATTAACATTGAAGGATTATATGGACAAAATATTGAATGAGGCTTGATACATCAAAAGAAGATGTGAGGAATACATAAAATCATTGTACCAAAAAGAATTGGTCAATGTTCAATCATTTTGAGAGGTACCATATGATCAAGAACTGATGGTATTGAAGGAAGAAGTCCAAGTAGCACTGAAGGCACTGGTGAAGAACAAGGTTCCAAGGAACTGACAGAATGATTCAACAACTGATGCAGCACTGGAGGCACTCACACACCAATATCAAGAAATCTGGAAGACAGCTATTTGGACAGCTGATGAGAAGAGATATACATTTGAGCCCATTCCAAAGAAAGGTTACCCAACAGAAAGTAGAAATCATTGAACAATATCATTAATATTACATGTAAGAAAATTTATGCTGAAGATAATTCAAAATACAATTACAGTAGTACATGAACAGGGAGCTGCCAGAAATTCAAACTGGATTCAGAATCCTTGTTTTTGTCAGTTGGATCTTTGCTGAAAGCAGAGAATACTGGAAAGATGTTTATTTTGCTTTATTCACTATGCAAAGACATTCAACTGAGTAGATCAGAACAACCTATGGTTAACACTGGGAATAGTGAGTATTCCAGAACATTTAATTGTGCTCATAAGGAACCTGTACAGAGATCAACAGGCAATTGTTTGAACAGAACAAGGGTATATTGAATGGTTTTAAATGAGGAAAGGTGGCTCCAGGGTTGTATCTGTATTCAATCTGTAGGCTGACAAGCTGGATTGCATGAAGAGAATGACGAGCAATGTGGCATCAGAATTGGGGGAAGAATCATTAACAACCTGCAATATGCATATGAAACAATCTTTCTTACTGAAATTAAAAGAACTTGGAATACTAATTGATGAAGATCAAAGACTATAGTCTTCAGTATGGATTGCACCTCAGTATAAAGAAGGAAAAAAAAAATCTTCACCATTAGACCAATAAATAACATCATGATAAGTAAAGAAAAGTTTGAAGTTGTCAAAGACTTCATTTTGCTCGGATCCATAATCAACACTCATGGAAGCAGCAGTCAAGAAATTAAATGACATATTGAATTAGGTAAATCTGCTGCACAAGAACTCTTTAAAATGTTCAAGGGCAAAGATGACAGTTTCAGGACTAAGGTGAACCTGACCCAAGCCATGGTATTTTCAATCACCTCATATGCATGTGAAAGTTGGACAGTGAGTAAGGAAGACTATAGCAGAAGTGATGCATTTGAGTTATGGTGTTAGCAAAGAATATTGTAAGTATTATGGACTGTCACTGTAACCAAAAAATTACCTCCAGAATGGTAGTTACAGGAGAAGATGGCATGACTTTGTATCTTGTACTTTGGACATAATATCAGGAGGGACCAGTCCTTGGAGTAAAACATGCATGGAAAAGTGGAGGGTCAACAAAAAAGTGGAAGACTCCCAATAAGACGGGCAGATATAGTAACACCAACAATGGGTTCAAACCAAACAGAAATTTTGAGGATGGTGCAGGGCTGGGCACTGTTTAATTCTGTTGTGGATAGGGTTGTTTTAAGTCAGAACTAACTTGTAGGCACCTAACAACAACACTTAACACAAATAAATTGAGAGTCCTGCACAACATTTTGATCATTATTTAGGTTACTGTCCACTTGCTGTTGTTGCCCCAAATCAGACATGACCAAGGCATTTGGTTAAACCCTTACTGTAAAAAAAAGAAAGGGAATATATATGGATCATCAAGGAGAAATATGTATGAAAAGTTCTTGAAATTCTTTTTGTTATTGCTATACTGAAAATAAGAGTGGAGGGGGATAGCAAATAAGTTGCTTTATGAATTGCACATTCTATGACCAAAATACACATACACATAGGATCAATCAATATCATATTATTCTTTGTTTCTTTGAACACAACAGAATTTTACTTCCAAGCATTAATTAATGTTCATTTTGTAAATAAGATAAAAAATTTGAACATATAATCTGCTCCCATTTGTAATCAGAAGCATTATTATATCACTGAAAACTAAATTTCAGTTTCTCATGTAATTTCAGTTTCTCAATATTTCTCATGTAATATTGAGCTCTAGGCTCAATAGGTTAACAAGTTATTGCTAGTTGCCTTCAAGTTGATTCGGACTTATGGTGTATACAGAGTATACAGATGTAAAACTACTTCACAGGGTTTTCAAGACTGTGAACCTTTGGAAGCAGTTCACCATGCCTGTCTTAAGAGGTGTTTCTGGGTAAGTTCAAATCATTAAACCAAAGCCAAACCCACGGCCAAGTATATTACAGCTCACAGTGATCCTTTGGTGACCTGATATGACAGAGTAGAACTGCTCTTTGGGCTTTCTGAGAATGTGACTCCTTATAGGAACAGACAACCTCAACTTTCCCTTACAGAATGACTGGTGGGATTGAATTACTGAACTTGAAGTTAGCAGCCCAATGACTGCACTAACAAGGTTCCTTTACATTAAACCTCATAGTCCAACACTTAACCACTTGCTCCATCCAGAGACTTCCTGATAACAAGTTACCCCATGCCATTGACTTGATTCTAGTTCATAGCAACCTGGGTTAGATGTCCAGATGATCAATAATAAGATATCAGAAATGGACAATACGTTAAAAGGGGAAAGGAATAGAATAGAAGAGATGGAAGCCAGAACTAGCGAGCTGGAAGACAAAACTCTCAATACTGCTAAGATAAAGAGCAAGCAGAAAAAAGGATAAAAAATCTGAAGACAGTCTATGATTCATGCTGGAGAACATGAAGAGGAACAATGTAAGAATTATTGGCATTCTGGAACAGGAAGAATCAGAGAAGTCCACAGAGGAAATAGTTGAAGAGCTTCTGGAAGAAAATTTCTCTAATATCTTGAAAGATGAGAAGATAAACATTCAAGAAGCAGAATGTACCCCAGGAAGGATAGACCCCAAAAGAAAGTCACCAGGACATATAATAATCAAGCTCTCCAAAATCAAAGACAAGGAAAGAATACTAAAAGCATCCAGGGAGAAGAGTAATGTCACTTATAAAAAGAAGTAAATTAGATAAACCTCTGACTATTCAGAAGAAACCATTTAAGCAAGAAGGCAATGGGAAGACATATACAAAGCCCTACAAGAAAAAAACTGTCAACCAAGAATCATCTATCCAGAAAAACTATCAGTCAAATACAATGGTGTGATCAAGACATTCCATGATAAACAGAATCTGAGAGATTTTATCAAAACCAACCCAGCACTTCAAAACATCCTAAAGGGAGCTCTGTGGACTGAAAACCAACAAGAACAGACAACAAACAGAGTCTGACAGGCGTGGCAACACCACATGTAACTCAGTCAACAAAGAGCAGAGTCCAGAGCAGAACAAGACTACAACAACAAACTCAAAGGAGCTGGGAGGTCAACCAAAGATCAAAATTATATCAATGTCAAAGAAGGGACAAATGCAGCAACAGAGAGCCAGGTGGTGAGGATGCCAAGTACATTACAGGATACAATTGATTATCTTAAATGGACAGAAAAATTAGTAGACTATAAGGTAACTCCAAAGAAAGTTAATACTTCACAACTTATTATAAAATGAATTTCCAAGCAGAACAAGCAAACATGAAAACTAAAAAGAAACTGACAAGAAATAGCACAAAAAAACACAAACCCAACACAAGAAGGCATGCAGAACAAAAGAACGAATAGCACCACCAAAAGAGTAACATAATAGCAGCAATTAATTCATACCTATCGATAATACATTGAATGTCAAGGAATTGAAAGCACCAAGGAAGAGACAGAGAGTGGCAGAATGGATAAGAAAACAAGACCCTTCAATAGGCTGCCTGCAAGAGACATACCTTACACACAAAGACAAAAACAGAATAAAAGTTAAAGGATGGGAAAAAATTTACCAAGTTAACTGCAACAATAAACAAGCAAGAGTGGCAATAATAATCTCCGACAAAGTAAACTTTAAGATATAAACCAGCATGATCAATTAAGCAAGATGACATAACCATAATAAATATATGTGCTCCCAATGAAAGAGCACCAAGATACATGAAGCAAACCTTACTGGAATTGAAGAATGAAATAGATAAATCTACAATTATAGTGGAGATTTTAACACACCACTCTCGAAAAGGGACAGAACAACCAGAAAGAAACTCGACAAAGTTACAGAGGAACTAAACAACACAATCAACCAACTTGACCTCAAAGATGTAAACAGAGCATTCAATCTAACAACAGCAAAATATATACATTCTTCTCCAGTGCTCACGGAACATTTTCCAGAATTGACCATGTGTTAGGTCACAAAGCAAGCCTCCATAAATTTACAAACATCAAAATTCTATTGAGCATCTTCTCAGACCACAATGCTATAAAGCTAGAAATCAACAATAAGATGACCAAAGCAATAAAGTCAAATACATGGAAACTGAACAACACCCTGCTGAAAAGTGACTGGGTAAAAGAAGAAATTAAATGTGAATTCACAAAGTTTCTAGAAACAAACGAGAATGAAAACACAACATACCAAAGTCTTTGGGACACGGAAAAAGCAGTGCTGAGAGGACAATTTATTGCAATAAATGTGCACATCCAAAAAGAGGAAAGAACCAAAATCAACACATTAACACAGCATCTTCAACAATTAGAAGGAGACCAGCAGAGGGAACCTACAGTCACCAAAAGAAATGAAATAATAAAGATAAGAGCAGAAATAAACGAGATGGCAAACCAAAAAACTATAGAAAGAATCAACGGGACAAGAAGCTGGTTCTTTGAGAGGATTAATAAAATTGACAAACCATTGGCAAAACTAACAAAAGAAAAGAGGGAGAAGACACAAATAACATGCATTAGAAACCACATGGGTGAAGTCACAACAGAACGAAATGAAATCAAAAGGATAATAACAGAATACTATGAAGAGTTCTATTGCAAAAAAAATTCAAAAACTTAGATGAGATGGATATATTTCTAGAAAAACATGACCTACCTAAACTTACTCAGAATGAAGTAGAAAACTTGAACAAACCGATAGCAAAAGAAGAAATTGATCAGGTCATCAAAAATCTCCCAACCAACAAAAGATCAGGCCCAGATGGCTTCACAGGTGAGTTCTACCAAGCATTCCAGAATATAGAATAGGATGGAAAACTCCCTAATACTTTTTAATGAAGCAAACATAACCCTCATACCAAAACCAGGGAAGGACATCACTAAAAAAGAAAATTATAGACCAATATTCCTCATGAACATAGACGCAAAAATTCTCAACAAAATCCTAGCCAACAGAATTCAACAGCACATTAAAAAATTAATACATCATGACCAAGTGGGTTTCATAAAAGGGATGCAAGGATGGTTCAACATCAGAAAAACAATCAATGTAATCCATCATATAAATAAGAAAAAGGAAAATAACCACATGATCATATCAATTAATGCAGAAAAGGCATTTGACAAAATCCAACATCCATTCCTGATAAAAACACTCAACAAAGTAGGAATTGAAGGGAAATTCCTCAACATAATCAAGAGCATATATACAAAGCCAACAGCCCACATCACTCTCAATGGAGAAAAACTGAAAGCCTTCCCTCTGTGAACAAGAATCGGACAAGGATGCCCTTTATCACCACTCCTATTCAATATTGTGCTGGAAGTTTTAGCCAGAGCTATATGGCATGATAGAGAAATGAAAGGCATCCAAATTGGCAAAGAGGAAGTAAGACTCTCCTTATTTGTAGACGATATGATCCTATACATAGAAAACCCCAAAGACTCAATAAGAAAACTACTGGACATCATTGGAAGATTAAGCAAAGTGGCAGGGTATAAGATCAACATACAAAAATCAGTTGGATTTCTCCATAACAGCAATGATAGTGCTGAAAAGGACATTAGGAAAGCAATACCATTTACAATAGACACACAAAGGATTAAATATTTAGGAATAAATGTAACCAGAGAAACAAAGGCTTTATACAAAGAAAATTACAAAACACTACTATAAGAAACCAAAAGGGACCTACAGAAGTGGAAAAACATACCATGTTTCAGGATAGGAAGACTCAACATCGTGAAAATATCAGTATTGCCCAAAGCAATTTACACATACAATGCAATCCCAATCCAGATTCCAACATTCTTCAAAGAGATGGAAATGACTATTCCTAACTTTATATGGAAAGGAAAGTAGACCCAGGATAAGCAAACCACTGCTTAAGAAGAAGAACAAGGTTGGAGGTCTCTCACTCTCCAATTTAAAATTTTTACTACATGGCTACAATGGTCAAAACATCCTTGTACTGGTACAGTGAAAGATACATTGATCAATGGAACAGAATAGAGAATCCAGAATTAACCCAACCACATACAGCCAAATGGTTTTCAACAAAGTGCCTAGGCATATTGCATGGGGAGGAGACAGTCTCTTTAACAAATGGTGCTGGCAGAACTGGAAAGTGATATGTACAAGACTGAAACAAGACCTTTGCCTCACGCCCCATACAAAAATGAACATAGCATGGATTAAAGATCCAAAATTATGAAGGTCATCAATGAAAAAAGAGGGACAAATGTGAGGGTGCTAATTCAGGGCACACACAGACTACCAAACATTTTGAAAAGTACACAAACAAAAATAGACAAAATAGATGAATGGGACGCAGTAAAAATTAAAAACATATGTGCATCAAAAGACCTCACCAAAAGAGTAAAAAGGGAACCCACAGAATGGGAAAAAATCTTTTGCAATGACATATCAGATTAAGGACTCATTTCTAAAATACATAGGAAATTACAACACCTCTACAAGAAAAAGGCAAATAACCCAATTAAAAACTGGGCGCAGGACATGAACAGATATTTCACCAAGAAGGAGATCCAGGCAACCAACAAACATATGAAGAAATGTTAACGATCACTAGCCATCAGAGAGATGCAAATCAAAACAACAATGAGATATCATCTCACACCAGCAATAACAGCAAAGATCAAAAAGGCAGAGGACAACAAATGCTGGTGAGGATGGAGAAAGACTGGGACCCTCCTACATTGTTGGTGGGAATGCAAAATGGTCCAACCACTCTGGAAAGCAATATGGTGCTTCTTCGAGAAGGTTGGAAATAGAAATACTGTATGATGAAGCAATTCCTCTACTTGGTATTTACCCACAAGAAATATGAGCCATAACATGAGTAGATACATGCACACCAATGTTCATAGCAGCAATATGGAGAAAAATGGAGACAACCAAAATGCCTATCAATTGAAGAATGGATAAACAAACTGTGGTACATACACACAATGGAATACTACACTATACCTTGAAGCACAACAAGGAAGCTGTAAGCCATCGCATAACATGGATGAACCTTGAGGACATTATGATGAGTGAAATTAGTCAGTCACAAAAGGAGAAATACTGCATAAGACCAATATTGTAAAAAAGTAGGAAAAAGAACCAACTCAAAAGAGTAGAAGGGATCTAAAAATATAAGTACTGATCTCCGGTATGTATGGGATGAGAGGTGGGGAGGGCGGGATGGGAAGAAAGAGCACAGGGTAGGGAATAGACACATGAGAGCCTGGGAGCTGGGGGGAGGGGGGTGGGAGAAGGCTGGCATTACACAAGAAGGGGGAGGGGGAAAAGAAGAACAAGGTGGATGGGAGAATGGTTGGTCAGGTTCATATGGGCTAGGTGGGACAGAGGTAAATGATGACGTATGTACAGCCCTGGAATAACAGGGCTTCAGGATACAGGGATTGAGTCATGGCTTGAAAGGGGAAAAGAGGGGAATAATGTTAGGATGCTTGGCTGTCTTTTGAATCTTGGTCTCCCTTGCCTACCATTGTGAAATAGACACTTGAGGAGGAAGAGGGGGAACAGCCAGAAACATCACAACAGAAAACATGTGGGCCTGTCTCCAGCCTATAACTAACTGGAATACCTTGGGGAGGGGCTGGAAACTGCCCAAACCTAAAATGGTGGGGGGACTATAATGGCATAGACAGATGGAGTGGCTGGGGATACAGGACTCAGGGAGGGAGAGGAGCTGTTTGTTGACAGCCAGGGGAGGTGGCCCTATGGGGTGTATCCTTTGGTTATTTGATGATGCATGGAGGGGATTTTAGTCATTGCAATGAAATGAAATACGATAGGATGAGTGTGAAGCTGAAGTGGGATAGAGGCAAATAATGACGTATGCAAAACAAAACCTTGGAAAAACAGGGCTTTGGGATACAGAGATTGAGACATGGTTTGAATGGGGAAAAGTGGGGATATAATTTTTAAGATGCTAGGCTGTCTGTTGAATCTTGGTTTCCCTGGCACACCGCTATAAAATAGACACTGGAGAGGGAGAGAAAGGAATTCCCAGAAATATCACCAAAGAAAGCTTGTAAATCCGTCTTCTGCCTACAACAGATTGGAATACCTTAAACGGAGCTACAATGTGCCAGGCAAAGGAGGCTTCCTGAGGAGCCTCTGCATTACACAAGACCACAGGTGGAATACTGAGCAGCATCAAGAATCTTCTGAGGGGCAATTTCCACTTGAATGGACAAGCAGACCAGCATGGAGTGGCCAGAAGAACAGAAGATACTTCCTGAAAGAAAGACTGACAGGAAAAATGCAAAACAATATTGGCAGGCCAACTGATTATTACAAGAACAAACAAGTGGCTAACCCAGGAGACATTAAGTGGTCAGGTCCGCCTCAGGGCAAACCCTCCTTCTAAGACTAAGGCTCATTGGGAATGCACGCTCTGATTGGTGACCACACTCTGATTGGTGACCACCAATGAGGGGAAGTGAGGGAAAAACAGCAACAAAGCTGCAAGCTAAGCCCTACAATGCTCAATAGACTCCTGTGACCCCAGATGGAGACCTGGTTGGCCAGCAGTGTGCCAAGTCTAGGTGACTCTTGGACTCAGAGTCAGCAACATAGCCACAGAGGACTAGAGTGGAAAGTGAAGCATCCAGCTGATAAGAAGAGAGGGCACATGTATATGTACACCCACACTTGCAGATAATGCCCACTTGACCTCGCTTCAATGGCTGGAAGATCAAAGCTCAACCAGGAGCAGAAAGAAGAGGGAGAAAAGAATAATCTGATACAATTTGATGAACTTGGCCTACACCTATGGAAGCAGTAGCTCAAAAGAGTGAACAAATCTTCACAGCAAGGATCACTCCCACCTCCTCCGCACATGGAGAGGACAGGGATGAGCAACTTGGACATTGGCTACCCAGAATGGAGGAGCTACCGAGGTAATAAGAATTGATTGGCTTACAAGCTTTCAAGAGGAAACCTAGATCCAGAGGGCATGGAGCAAGGTACAATCTCCACTGAGTAGTATCCATTCTGCCTAGCTGAAGCTGATGAAAGGAGATGTGGATAGGTCTCTTGCAATACAATAGCGAATAATTGTAATCAGGACTGATTGTAAGGGCTGGAAATGTAAAGGTAGACATTTTGGGGCAAATGGAGGGGAGTGATTAACCTTGCTGTCAAGAGTGGAGGTCCCTGGGACCATCAAAGGAGAAGAGAAGAGGATGGAACCATATATATAGAAATCTACAATAACTCTACAAGAAAAAGACAAAGAACCCAATTTAAAAATGGGTGCAGGACATGAACAGACACTTCACCAAGGAAGAGATCCGGGCAGCCAACAAACATATGAAGAAATGTTAATGATCACTAGCCATTAGAGAGATGTAAATCAAAACAACAATGAGATATCATCTCACACCAGCAACAGTAGCAAAGTAGAGGACAATAAAAGCTGGTGGGGGTGTGGGGAGACTGGGACATTCCTTCATTGCTGGTGGGACTGCAAAACGGTCCAGCCTCTCTGGAAAGCAATATGGTGCTTCCTCAGATGGTTGGAAATAGAAATACCTTATAATCCAGCAATTCCTCTACTTGGTATTTACCCACAAGAAATATGAGCCATAACACTAGTAGATATATGCACACCAATGTTCATAGCAGCACTATTTACAATAGCAAAAAGATGGAGGCAGCCAACGTGCCCATAAATTGAAAAAATGGATAAACAAACTGTGGTACATATACACAATGGAATATTATACTACCCTGAAGAATAACAAGG
>NW_006408693.1:5909194-5943160 GCF_000296735.1 Chrysochloris asiatica
TGACCCCATTCATCACCAATAAGGGGAAGTGAGGGAAAAACAGCAATGAAGCTGCAAGCTAAGCCCTACATCATTCAATAGACTCCTGTGAACCCGGGTGGAAACCTGGTTGGCCAGCAGTGTGGCAAGACCTGGGGACTCCTGAGTCCCGAGTCAGTGACATAGCCACAGTGGACTAGAGTGGAAAGTAAAGCACTCAGCTCATAAGAAGAGAGGTCATATGCATAAGAACACCCACACTTGCAGATAACACCCTCTTGACCTGGCTTCAATGACTAGATGATCTGAGCTCAATCAAAAGAAGAAAGAAGAGGAAAAAAAAGAGTAATCTGACACAATTTGATGAACTTGACCTTCATCTATGGATGCAATAGCTCAAAAGAGGATACAAATCTTAATAGCAAGGATCATTCCCACCCCCTCCATACACAGAGTAGACAGGGATGGGCAATTTGGACACTGGCTACACAAAGTGGGGGGGAGGGGATACAAAGGCAAGAAGTGACTGGCTTACAAGCTTTCAAGGGGGAACCTAGATCCAGAGGGCATGGAGGAAGGTAGAATCTCCACTGAGTAGTATACAATCTGTCTAGGAGGGGCTGCTGAAAGGAAATGCAGATAGGTGTCTTGTGATACTATAGTGAATAACTGTTATCAGGACTGATTTTGAAGGTTGGAAATGTAAAGGAAGACGTTTTGTAGCAAGGAGGGGAGTGATTAACTTTGCAGTCTAGGAGCGGAGGTCCCTGGGACCATCAAGGGAGAAGAGCGGAGGGCAGGACCCTACCCAGAGAAGCAGTGATGCCAGAGATGGAGACAGAGACGATGACGTGGAGAGATGGAGTGGCTGGTAACTTTAGACCCAGAGAAGGAGAGGGGCTGTGTGCTGACAACTGGGGGGGCAGGCTTGCAGGGTATACCCTTTGGTTGGTTGATGATGCATGGAAGGTTTGTAACCATAGCAGTGAAATGATATACAATAGGATGAATGTAAAACTAATGTTCTCCCACCATGTAAACTATCATATAATTCACAATAAAACATTTTTTTAAAAAAAAAGAAAAGAATATCATGCTTGGTACAGTAGATGGTCAGCAAAAAAGAGGAAGACCCCAAGGGAATGAATTGATACAGTGGCTGCAACAACGGGCTCAAACACAACAATTATGAAATGGTGTAAGACCAGACAGTATTTCATTCTGTGAGGTGCAGCCAAATCATCGTCACCTAACAACAACAAAATATTTCTTCAACATTGCTGTATATCCAGTTGTTGTTGTTAAGTGCCATCAAGTCAGTTCCAACTCATAGCCACCCTGTATAGGGTTTCCCAAGAGTAGCTGATGAGTTTGAATTGACAACATTATGGTTCCTACCAACTTTGTGGTCCAGTGCTTATCTTATAGCACCACCTAATTATATCCAGTGGTGGTGATGTACCATGGAGTTGATTTTGACTCATAGCGACCCTGTATAGGGTTTCCAAGGCTATTAATCTTTATGGGAGCAGAAAGCCTATTTCTCTTGCAAAACAGCTGGTTCAAAGAACTACTGACCTTGAGTTTAGCAGCCCGACTCATAACCCCTACACTATCCAGTAGAGCATGATATATTGTAAATATGGACTAACTATATGTTGAAAGGAGTCCTAGTGTGGTGCTGTGGGGTAATGCACTGGACCACAAAGTCAGTTTGAACCACAAGATCAGTTCAAATTCACCAGTGCCTCCTTGGAAACCCTTTGAGTCTTAACCGACTTGATGGGACTTGACAACATTTGTTGAAAAGATGAACCTCCCAGAGCCTTGGCTTTTTCATTAAAGACAATGGAGATCATAATATCTTGATGCTGTCTTTAATCTAAGAATGAAGTAACAGTTTATATGAAAACCAGTAGCAGAACCCATGGCACTTATTAGACTATTAAACAGTCTCAAGGGACAATTTGGTGGCATCTCATTGTATGAATTTCAATGCAGTCTGAAGATGACAAATTATTCCAAAAGTAAATGTTTTCTTAGAGTCCTAAATCCTCAAGGTTGGGGACAGAGCCTCATATACAGTATCTAGTTAAACCAGAGAAACTTGCTTATATTTGACCATTTATAATGTAAAGGATGGAAATTTCATATGCTTCAGTAAATATTTATTCTTTCTAGTAAAAGGATTAAAAAACAGCTTTGCATTTAGTTCTTAATTCTCAGAATTTATTATAGAATGTTTATTTATTGAGCATATTTAAACAACAACCTAAGGTCATCAAGCAAATGTGTTGCCTATTAGCTCACTTGTGCTGCCTTGCCCATTTGCTGCAGAAACACTAAAACAGAAGCAAGAGTCATTCTTTATTTCTATTATTTCCTCTAGATGGATATCCCTTCTTCCCTGGCCCCACAATTTCTATGATGTCCTCCTACTCACTCCACCTTCATTAAGGTTCAGTGATCCCTTCTCCATACGGCTTCCCCAGTGCTCCCCGTCTATGTGCACCCACTGTGCTCCTCTACCTATATACAAATCATTCGAGTATAAGCATCTGGTTTTAGGAGTGTGACTCTCTTTAACCTGGTTTGAAAGCAAGTATCTATTTAACCCTAAGTTTATAGGTACATTAAAGGAATCTTTGATTTCTCAAAGATTTGAAAAACTGCTGTGAAAAATGCACTGGTTTTTATTTTGGAGTCCCCCTTAAATGTAAATGAGACTTTAGATATTTTCAGAGTAAGTCTTTAACAGAAAAAGCAAATAAATGTCTGCATATTATGTAATGGAACAAGGCTTTTGATTATGTAATATATGAACCATATGACAATTGTCAGCTATGTTTACTACATTATTAAACAAACTTACCAGTCTCAGAAGTCCTTACAGAGAGTAAAGAAGATAACTGATGGCCATGACCAACTCTAGTATAGGACCTTACAGAAATGTTATAAAGGGTGTAGGGCTTTAAGTCCATTAAAACTATGTTTGTAGTCGTGGTGTTCTTTATAAATAAAGTATCTGTATTTGCATAGAGTACTTCATAAGCAATAATAATGCCATTGGGTTTCTCAGGTGGTAACCACTTCAACTTAATTTCACTTGCAGTAACATCAATTACTTCAATATCTTGAGGTGGTGATTCTGGTTCTGAGGGAAGAAAAGAAAAGTTTAAATACATACTTTTGATCATACTTGTATCAGACACTAGAGGCAGCCTGAGATAGATGGCAGTAAGCATGACACATTGTTTGCTTCTTTTTATTAAAACAGTACTTGATAGTCTTACCATCTTCTGGAGTTGTCACAAAGATGTCATTTTCATCAGACAAAGAACTTTCTCCAACATGAGTTGAAGCAGCCACTCTCATTTTATATCTTGTGTATTTCTTTAAGCCTATAAGTAAAACAAGCAATTTATTTTAAATCCTTAAAATAATATTCCTGGGTTAGTGCCCTTTAACATCAGGCTTTTGAAAATAATTGACTTAACAGCAATCTTCCCAAATTCTTTGGATCTTAGGTTCTTTCCATGTTGATAAGCGTTTAGCTCTCTCCTAAAAGATTGAGGCAATATTCTAAAACTGAAAATTAATATTTGGAACATTGTAGGGGTTTTGCTGATTTGACACAAGAACCATGTCAGCTGAATTACTTTAGTCGATGTTTGCATTCATCCATTCCAGGTCTTCAATACCGAGTTCTTTTGATGTACTAGGTGTATGATTTGCTTGGTTAAGTATATTCCTATGGAAATTGTGAGGATTTTGATTTCTTTGTGAAGAAACATAAGGAAAAACAAATGTAAACAGTTTTTATCTGCTGGCATATATTTTTCAAGCTATTCCTGGCAGCATAGCACAGCAAAATCTGAAATGACATTGCATGTGGTGTACAGTGTTAAAGCAATAGAGAGGTGCATATTTGTCATCAGAATAGAAATGTTAAGAACAAAACTTTGTTCTACCTGTTATGAGAAAGCTGTTATCTATAGTAGTCATCTGGAACGCTCTATTTGTATCCAGTTCCATTGCATAAATTGTATAATGAGTTATTTTTCCATTGGGATATTCTGGAGGATCCCAATACAGTAAAATAGATGAAGAACTAATATTTTGATAGTTTATAATTTGGATGGAGCTTGGCACTTAAAAAGAAGATTGAACAATTAATATGAAAAAGAAGAAAATGCATTACAATATGCATGTGTAATATTTTAAGGTAATTATTTGAAAGGAAATCCATTCTTACCTTGTTCACGTGTCCTAACATTGAGAATCGTTGGTGGTCCTTCTCCCATGATGGTGAAAGCAGATACACTAATCATGTGCTCAGTGAAAGGTACAAGTCTTCTGATAACGTAAGACAGCTGTTCCGCAGCAATGTCAGTGATATACTGATTCTTCATAGTAACTATTTGAAATCGGGAGATATAAGACGTTTGACTTTACATTCAAAATTATTTTTGCTCACACGGTGAAATTTTAAACCTGATGACACATTACTCACTAACTAGTCCATGTGCTCCTTTATCTGCCTCATGCCCCACACACAGACACCAGAAGCATATGCAAAATTCTGTGCTCATAATATAGTTTCACTGGCTCTTAACACTATTTTGGAATTCAAGAACATATATTTTGAGAAAATATAACTTTCTAAAGGATACCAGCTAGAAATTATTTCAGAAAAGACAGACTATGTATCTAATATCAAATGGAATTCTT
Organism: Chrysochloris asiatica; assembly: GCF_000296735.1. Classification (NCBI taxonomy): domain Eukaryota; kingdom Metazoa; phylum Chordata; class Mammalia; order Afrosoricida; family Chrysochloridae; genus Chrysochloris; species Chrysochloris asiatica. The sequence continues at coordinate 5,913,905 of NW_006408693.1, forward strand.
AGAAAAGTTAAAACATGAGCGAAACAGAAATAACACTTCCATCTGAGCTCACAATTCAGCGTGTCTTCACTAAACGCAGTAATACTTTAAAGCAAGCCTGCTTGCACAACTGACACATACAAATAAACCAGTATTTCAAGAAACACTACACTTTTACTTTAATTAGAACTTGTACTGCTGAAGTATTTGTTAGAAACTGAGGCCAAACTTGAAGGATTCAAGAAAACATCTCTATGAGGAAGCCTGTTGCCAGTCGTCTTTGCATAAGAGAAAAAAATTGAATAAATGAAAAATAATATTTCAAATGTAACAGTTAGCAATTTCATCATAAATGGAATAACTTTTTATTTGATATGTGACAAATACCAAATCAGAAAAAAAGCTAATGAAATCAACTATTCTGCTCACTTAACATTTGAGAAAAAAACAAAGAGATAATATCAGTGTTGTCTTACAAAGTATTTTTAATTTTCTATATATGGCCATTCTCCTTTTAGAAACAATAAGATCTATTGACACTGAAAAGCAAGTGTGGACACTAATGACATCACCACATCAGTGGGGTCACCTCCACCTGTTTGTCACCCCACACACTAGAGTTGTAACTTTCTGACCTATTTACCTTTAGTGACATTTGAAAACCTATTTGTCAAAAGCTGCACAGAGCATGAGGCCTGTAAATGATTTGAAGATATGTTAATCCCTTCCCATCACACCTGCTTTGGCAACTGTAATAACTGATTGTCTATGCAGCTTGGCCAAAGACTCTAGGGTGCTACTTTTTCTAGGGGGAAGGTCAAATGGGTTAGGAGGGGCCAGCCGCTGCCTGTGTGGCATTCCCATTTGCTACTCAAGGTTATCCAACAGTTAAAAAAATCAGACTCCAACCAATGGACCATTAATAATTTTGTTGAACTCTAAGCAAAGGTTCATATGTGTGCGAGCAGTGCTGGTGGCTCAGAAGCACTTTATAGAAAACAAGAATTTTACCTACCAGCTGTTGAATACTGGTCTTGAGCTCTATTCCTCGCAGGAAAATTATTATATGGAAGGTTGTTATACACAAGTGAAGCAAATGAGTGCAGGTCAGAAGACATCTCTGCTGAACCCTCGAATAATCCTGTCATTGGCTCTACTATGTTCTCAGTTTCTGCAGTCATGGGGGCATTAATATACTGTAAAAATAGATATTTACAAATACTGCTGTGACAGTTATAGTATATTAATTAAATATTAAATAATAGAAGATTAACCCAAGAATTATTAGTTTAAACAAACTAGTGACTTTAAAAACCATACTCTTCAAAAAACAGATAATATTGTTTCTTTTACTATTGTATCCGGTATAATCCAAAACTGCATTTTCAAGCTACTGAAATCCTCATCATTATAACACATTGTGACAAGTCTTATATTTCAAGAGACCAATACTGTACTTGGAGAAAAAAAATTGCTGTATTTATTTCTGGCTTGGCTAGATTCTAACTGGCAAAATCAACCATCTTACTGTAAAATCTTCTAGACTAAAATATTTTACCTTCTCATGTCCAAAAAGGTAAGAGTTCTAGGCAAACTCTCTTATTAAAAGTGTGTTACTTCTCTTTGTACCACATTTGCACTTCAGGTGTGAGAAGTTAAGTGTGTGGGCTTGATGTACATCAATTGTAGTAGTTTTTCTGTCATTGAGTGAAGTTTTGCACATGATTAAAACTGTATAAAAATAGTTTTTCAAACAGGATTCATGACAGATCTATCCAAGGACCTGGACCTAAGGAATATTTGATCTGCAATTGTTCTTAGATCTAATAATGTACCTCATGCATGTCAAGTTCACCAAAATGGCAGAATTAGGTGAAACCATCAGTAGCAAATATGTGCAGTAGAAATTTTTATTGAATTAACAAGACACTGTTCTTCTTTCCTATCTCCTCTATAGCATAATTGACTGAAAAAGAGTAGGAAAAAGATGTTTGAGCTAAAAAGTAACCAATGCTTTTATGCAGAAAATGAATTACTGAAATAAGACCAAAATTAATCAAAAGTAGCGAAAACCAATGTGGCTTAAGAGTGTTAACAACCAAAGGCATTTGAGTGTTAACAACCAAAGGCAGAATCCATGTGTATGGATTCTGATTAGGACAAACACATGAAGGTGAACCTTGGAGATAATCAGGAAAATCTGAATATAATGTGAGTTATTAGATACAAAGAAAACATTAGCAATTTTGTTATGTTGGAGTAATGTGATTATCAAATGAATTAAAATGCCCTTATGTTTCTAGAACTCCATACTAAAGCATGACGGAATTCTGATGGCACGGTGCCTAAAGCACTGGACTGCTAGCCAAAAGGTCAGCAGTTCTAACCTACCAGCTGTTCCACAGGAGAAAGATGTGACAGTCAGCTTCCATACAAATTTCAACTGTGAAAATCTTGTAGGACAGTTCTTGTCTATCACTGTGAGCTAGAATCAACTTGAAGACAGTGGGTTCAGTTGTGGGTTAGGCATGTAGGAGTGAAAATAACATGATGTCTGAAATTTAATTTAAAATTTTTCTCCAGAGAAAACAGCAACATGAGGCAGATACATAAGAGTGGCAGTACACTTGCTTATAAGCGCCAATGAGTTGGTTCCGACTCAGAGCAGCCCTGTAGAGGGTTTCCAAGGAGGACCTGGTGGGTTTCAACTGTAGACCTTGTGGTTTGCAGTCCCGTGTGGATCCTACAGCGCCACACCAGGAGCCCTGGCAGAACACTAGTAGTGTTTGGATCTGGATGGAGAGTATATGAAGATTCATTATATTCTTTTCTAGACTTTTGTGGCTGCATGATATTAGAAAGAAAGAAAATGTTGTCAAATGCCACTTCTCTCCCTTTTTTCAATATCTCTCCAAGTTTTGTTTCAAAACTAATTTCCTGAAACCTCTTTTTAAAAATGTTATTCCATTCCTTTTAAATCCCATACCTTTGTATACTCATAATAATAATTTATAGTAGTTTAAAAAATTTTTATAAGTGCACCCATCTTTGACTTATCTTGGTACCCGTATTTGAGTTGTCTTCATACATAGGGTCAAATCATGTTTTATATCTAACACTAAAGATCTCAGTATTTTGAAATAAAATAGTAAACATTCAGGAAATAAGTTCTAGTGATGTTCAGGTAGTTCAACAATCCATAAAGGTTTGTTGATGTTGTTAAATGTTTTGGAGTCAGTTCTGACTCATAGTGTCCCTGTCTAGGATTTCTGAGGCTGTACATCTTTGCAGGAGCCTAAAGAAAACCTTTTCTTTCTCCCATGGATAGGCTGGTGGGTTCAAACAACCGGCCTTGTGGCTCACAGTCCAGTGCTTATCCTATAAGGTAGGTCATTTAAACATTAGCTTTACTGAGAGATACAAGAATGGAATTTTGTTGTTGCTGTTAAGTGCCATCAAGTCAGTTCTGACCCATAGTGACCCTGAATAGGGTTTCCAAGGAGTGCCTGGTAATATGAACTACTGACCTTGCAGTTCAAACCACATTGCAATACAGTGCATTACTCCACAGCACCACAATAGAATTCAAGAAAATTTCCAGTTATCCAATGAAATTTGCATAATAAAATTATCTAAATCTTGGTAAGCTAGAAAAGTTATAGTGAAAAGAAGGGAGAGATCTGTAAGATCTACTCTAGAAAGCTTTGTGATTAAAAAACAAAAACTTCTGTGTAGGGAGCCCTATGTGGGACAAGTTAAAGGTCTTCCATCTTCCAACAACCACTTCAGTTCTGCCTCCACAGGGAAATCAAGGGGGCATGAATCACAAACACATAATTCAGAGATGCTCTGGTATTCCAGCCGATACTTTATGCCTGAACAACACAGCTGTTCCCACTATCAATCAGTCACCCTCTGAGGATCTACTATGTACAAAGTCTACTGAAAGTAAAATGAGGAAGTATGAAGAATATCCCTATGAACTACATTGGTTGCATTAAATCTCTAGATATTTTCTACCCCATGTCAGATAAACTATTGAGAAGCCACAGCATTCCATCCATTGACTAAGCTAGGCCTCTCTGTTGGAAAACTGTCATTTCAACCTATAAATTGATCTGAATCCTTTTGACTCTCTAAATTGCTCATAAATTCTGGTAGTGACTGGAAAGATTCTCTGCAAGTGGATGGTGATTCCCATCTCAGTTTCATAGCAACCCACAATGTTACTAATTATTACCAAGTTGCACCATGATGTAACTATTTCTTTATCTCTTTAAAAAGGTATTAGATATTAGGTTTTCCAAAGGACTAAAAAGAAATAATTTTAGAAGCAAACATGTTGAGAAAGAGTTAGAAGTTAGAAGGGGCAGAAAGAAACTGTAGTGGAAATTTAGGAAACGGAAAGAGAACAAAGGTTCATGTAACTTCTAAAAGTTTTGGACTTATGATAGTTCCCAGCACCATTATTGACATTCTAGAATGGATAATTTTCTGTTGTGGGGAACTACTCTGCATATTGTGGGATATTTAGCAGTGCCTCTGTCCTCTACCCAGTAGAAATTAGCAGCATCCTTCTAGTCCTGACAACTATAAATGTCTCCAGAGATTGCCAAATGTTCATTGTTGTTGTTGTTGTTAAGTGTCATCGAGTTGATTCCGACTCATAGTGACTCTGCATAGGGTTCCGAAAGGAGGGGCTGGTGAGCTTGAACTGCTGACCTTGCAGTTCAAACCAAATTTGTAGTCCAGCACATTGATCCACAGTGCCACACCAGGATTCAAAAATGTCCATTAGGAGTAAAAGTTTATCCCAGTTTAGAACCATTTTGTGCTCTGTTGGATAAGTAATGAACTACTAACTAAAAGGTTGGCAGTTCAAACCCACCAGCCACTCCCTTGAATCCCTATATAGGGTCTCTATGAATCACAACTGATTCAAAACAAGAAGAAGGAATATCATAATTTATTAACATGAAATACCTTTTTTATTAAGAAGTTCTGGTAGCACAGTGGTTACTAATAGGGCTGCAAACTGCAAGGTCAGCAGTTCGAAACTACCAGCTGTTCCATGGGAGAAAGATAAGGCTTTCTGCTCCTGTAAAGATTTACAGCCTCGGAAACCCTGTACAGGGTCGCTATGAGTCGGAACCAATGCCATAGCACATAACAACAATAACAACAACCTCCCCAGGAGTCCTTGAACTCTGTATGTGAAAAGTTTAGAACTCTTGAGCATTACATTACTGATATACATGAATAAGCTTCATTTTCCACATTTTAATGTTTATTATATATAATGCATGTTTTTTTTAAATCTATCAATTTATACTCAATATTGGATTAATAAATAGTTTGACTTATTTATAAGGAATGTTCTCTCTCATCAGTGATACAGTGATTTACTTCATGTCTCTTCTAAATATGGTCTTTGTTGCTGTTTCTGTTATGTGCCGTGGAGTCGGTTCCGACTCACAGCGACCCTGTACAGGGTTTCCGAGGCTGTAAATCTTTACGGGAGCAGAAAAGCCTCATCTTTCTCTCGCGGACCAGCTGGTAGTTTCGAACTGCTGACCTTCCGGTTCGCAGCCCAATTCGTAACCACTACGCTACCAGAGCTCTTTGTAGTTCACACCAAAAACTATTTGGAACCCTACAGATTGGCTTTATTCCTTCTTTTCCTGATAAATATAGGTAAAAGAAGGTGGAGAAGATGCTATGATTCCATTTGAGTGAATGTTGGCAGGGTTAAGCATAAAAACTTGGACAGCTAATGATGGAATTGGTCAGTTTTGCCATTCTGCTGCATTTGAAATGAGCCATCTCAGAAGGGGTAATTTCACTACCAAGAAGAAAGAAGAGACAGGCATTAAGTGTGTTCTTTGGACTATAAGATCCCTGATTGTTGAACCTTCTCAACCCAGAAGACAGAGTTGTGACACCAGAGAAGTAGCAAACAAGTGGCAGGAGCAGAAGCAAGAGCCAGGGCAGGGGTCAGAGCAGTGATCTTCCCAGCCCACAGATGAGTAAAGCTAAGTCCCTTCACGCAGGAGGTGCCCTTGTGCAGTTGGGTAATTCCAGGCACTTAACCTGGGAGCTAGGTTTACCAAAGATAGATAGAGCAATTCTTATAAATAAGTCAAACTTTCTATTAATCAAAGTCAGTAGACCCTTAGTGAGTCTAAAGCATGTGGAAATCATTGGACCATGTCATTAATATCACATGCATGTAAAATTTTGATAAAGATAATTCAGAAATGACTGCAACAGTTCATTGACAGGGAACTGTCAGAGGTTTAAGCTGGATTCAGATGAAGATCTGAAACAAAAAATAGCATTGTTGACGTCAGATGGATCTTGGATGAAAACAGAGAATACCAGAAAGATGTATATATTTACTTTATTGACTGCTGCAAAGGCTTTTGAGTGTGTGGACATGACAAGCTATGGAAAACATTGTGGAGAGTGGGTATTCCAGAAGATTTAATTGTGCTGGTAAGGAACCTGTAAGTAGACCAAGAGGTAGTTGTTTGAACAGAACAAGACTTTGAATGATTTAATATCAGGAGGTATGGACCAGGGCTGGATTCTTTCACCACACTTACTCAATCTGTATGCTAAGTAAATAATCCAAGAAACTGGATTATAGGAAGAAGAATATGGTATCAAGATTGGAGGTAGACTTATTAACAACCAAAATATGCAGATGATAAAACCTTGCTTGCTGAAAACAAAGAGGACTTAAAATACTTATGGATAAAGATCAAAGCCCACAGCCTTCGATATGGATTTCAACTTAATGTAAAGAAATTTAAAATCTTTGAAAAAATTCAAGTTTTCAAAGACTTCATTTTGCATAGATCCACAATCAACACTCAAAGAAGTAGCAGTCAAGAAACAAAATGACACAATACATTAAGCAAATCTGTTGCACAAGACTTCTTTAAAGTGTTCAAGAGCAAAGATGTCAGTTTGAGGACTGATGTGTGCCTGACTTAATCCCTGGCATTTTCAATAGCCTTGTATGCACATGAAAGTTGGACAATGAATAAGGAAGACCATAGAAGCATTGATGCATTTGAGTGATAGTATTGGAGAAGAATATTAAAAGTACCATAGATTGCCAGAAGAACAGATAAATCTGTGTTGGAGGAGTATAGTCAGAATGCTCCTTAGAAGCCAGATGGCCAGACTTTGCCTGTCATACTTCAAACAGATTATCAGGATGGACAAGTATCTGGAGAAGGACAGCATGCTTGGTAAAGTGGAGGGTCAGTGAAAAAGAGGGAGACATCCAACAAGTTGAGTTGGCACAGTGGCAGCAGTAATGGGCTCATAGGTAGCAGCAATTGTGGGTATAGCACAGGACTGGGCAATGTTATGTTCTGTTGTGGGATCACTACGGGTCAGAACCAACTAGACAGCACCTATCAACAACAGGTTTGCCAACTCATGGAGCTAGAGCTGATTCCCTCGCGCTGAGGTTTATGACAGAGTGCTTTTGGGGCTTTTATAAGCAGTGTTGAAAGTGCTTTGTAACATTGCTGGAGCTGGTCAAAAGCCAGACCAAGGGGCTGAGGACCAGAGAGAGGTCTACCTGTGGGCATGGCAGAGAACAGACTGCCTGACCAAATAACTATTTTGAGACTTTCTGATCCTGAAGTACACTTTAGGTACATTCACACAATTGTGAATAGAGTCTGTGACTTCTATGTGACCAATAAAGAGTTAAAGAGTGCTGTGGGAGGGGCAGTTGGTATCAGAATGGGTAAGGAAGATTGCAGGGTAGAGGTATGTTTGATCTTAGAGTGAAATAAATTTGTCTTGGGTTAATGTTGAGTTTGGGGTAAATGTTGAGTTTGATTCTCCTTCTCCCTTGATATTTAAGGAGTTCAGATTCTGTTACCCACACCCAGTTTATATACCACAGAGTATGATTTAGACTAACTGTTATCAAGTAGTGGTACAAAAAAAAAGTTTGCAATTATTATGTAGTTGTTGTTATGAAGTGCCGTCAAGTCAGTTCCAACTCATAGGGACCCTGTGTAGGGTTTCCGAGGAACAGCTGTTGAGTTGGAACCACAGTGCCAACTACATCAGTATGTAGTTGCATGTCTCTTAATAGATACTGATTCATTCTACACATTACTTGGCATGATCCCGTAAGGCATGATTCTGCTTCTGCCCCTTATGCTCAACAAAGCCTATGGCAAAGCACTCCCAGATCACTTTTGGGTTCTGTTGTCAGTCTACCTCCATAACTCTAGCCGAGCCCTTAGTTGGCTTCCTCCCATGTTCCCAGTGACAAACCTAAGGAATATGTTGGATGAAAAGATGTGTCTATAAGAATATTAGAAGTTTATGACACTAGACAGCAGATGGAGTGTTTTAGGGGAAAACAACCCACTTTTCTAACAGAACAAACAGGCACAAGAAAAGATCCAGGTGTGAGCAGTTCATACAAAGATTACTTTAGGGCTTTTCAGACTTCAGTCTCAGTAGAATGAGGTTCTCCAAGAAAAATTTTTTAAATTATTATTCTTTGGTTGCATTAATAGAAATACATATTTACACCAAGGGAGAATATTGTTGTATTGTTATTAAGTGCCTTTGAATCGGTTCTGTCTCAGCAACCTTGGGTAGTATTGCTGAGAAGCAGATGATGGGTTTGAACCACTGACCTTGCAGTTAGCAATCTTGTGCTTAGTCTATAGGGTCACATGAAGATTACAGGGAGAAAACAGTTCTGCTTAATTTTACTCTGTTCTAATTACATATGGAATATTGTGTTCAGCTGAATAAGAGGATCGTGGTCAAACTGAAAAATATACATAGAAGTATATTATATCAATAATATAAAGGACCTGGAAGCCTTAACTAATAAGTAATTGAGGATGCCAAACCTTAAGGAAAGCTGGGCCATTGTCCAAATGATACACAGAAGTTAAATAGTTGTGCATTATTACCTCAAGAATTAACCTTTTAAATGATAGTATCAAATACAGTGCTAAGTACTTTTACCTAAATTATTTAATTTCATTATAGCCCCAAAAGATAGTTATTATTCGCTCCATTGTACAGTAAGGACAGGTGAATTATCTATCAAAATTCACAAAAACTAGTAATAGTGAAGATAAAATTGGAACATGTTTTTCTGTTTCCAAATCTCATGTTCTTATCTGGACTGTGACTCTATAGGGGAGAGATGGGACAAATTGAGACATGTCAGATATAATGTTAGGAAAGAATATTGAAAGTACCATGGACATTCAGGAGAACAAATAAATCTATTTTGGAAGAAGTGCAGTCAGAATGCTCCTTAGAAGGACAGTGAGACTCTGTTGCTCACATTTTGTACATATTATCAGAAGGGACCAGTGTCTGGAGACAGACATTATGCTTGGTGAAGTAGAGGATCAGTGAAAATGAGGGAAACTTCCAACAAGATGGGCTAGCACACTGACAACAACGACAAAGTCAAACATAACAACCAATGTGTGGAGGGTGCTGGACTGGGCTGTGTTTCACTTCATTTTGCATATGATCACTATAAATCAGAACTGACAGGATGGCATCTTACAACAACAAACCTGTTACTTGTTTCTTGGTTTCAAGTCAGCCTTTCTTTTGTCCCACTCCTTGAAACACTGAAACTATTAATTGCCTAAACAGATTACCTTCCTGATTTGCCTGTGAAGTCCTTCATTTCCCCAATGAAGATGAGGCTATCTATCATCTACTCTTCCCCCTAATTTCACTTTATCCTTCCTGTCTGAAACCAGGTCCAGTTAGATCAAGGAAAAATTTTGTTTAGTTTTATAGCAGAACATAAATTTAGATGTGATGAGCCTTAAAAAACACTCCAACAAATGGTTGAATTACAAAAGATCAGAATTGAAAGCAAATCTAGTCTTCTAAATACTCATCGAAATCAGTGATTGAAATTGTGAGATTATGAAAAGAGTATTATAAAAATAAAATGTCTGAAACAGTACTCTCTGGAATACAGAAAGAGTTAGAATAGTAAAATGCTAGCTAGCATTTTTAAGCAATACCGAAATATTGCAAAGTCATAGTATCTGAAAGCAAAGGAAATATTAAGGAGTGACTAGTATATTGTGTCAAAATCTGGAATGTAATGTAGCAGAACAATGGATTTGAGTAAATATAAATAAAGACAATGAGGATGGCTAAAAATATATAATTACTGTATTAGCATGTAGGAATTCAATGGTGACTTCTGACAAGATTTCAGACATCCTTGAAATTGGGAGTAAAGGGTACTCTTTGCAACGTTTAGTGTGAATGGACGAAGAATCCTTATCCTAAAGGATGTAAAAAAATTCAAGAAAAGGTAATATATAAATGCATTAAGCTAGATGCTTCATGTTAGCTCATTACTCTCCACTTCTAAAGGGTATATAAACTTCATTATAAAATGATGGAATCCCTGAATAGCAGAAATGTTATTAAAGGTTAAGTGCTCCATTACAAGCTGAAAGGTTGATGGTTGAACCCACACAGAGGTGGTAATCTGCTTCCAAACAACCACAGCCTCAGCACACATAAGGCTGCCCTATTGCCTTAGAGGATTATTATCAATAGAAGCAAACATATTACCAAAGGATTCAGGTCCTCTTATAGCCACTAGGTTCGAATCTACCAGCTGCTCTGTTGGAGAAAAATGAGGACTTCTGTTCCTATAAAGATTTACAACCTCGGAAATTCTATACAGATTCATTATGAGTAGGAACCAACTCCAAGTCATACAACCATCAACCAACAACAACAATAATAAAAATGAGAGGACCAAATTTCCAAAAGTCGGTTTATTAAAGGCCATTGAACCAGAACACGACAGAGCCATTTTTGAAGCCAGGTTCATTTGAATTTTGGACCTCTCCTATCTTCTGTTTTCCCACATCATCTCCCTAAAAGATGAAACCATATCCTAGTCTCAGGGGTAAACAGAAGTATTAACAATCAACCTGATCTGATTAAAAATGGATAAAGCAGCAGCAGCAATGAGCTCAAATGTAACAACCATTGTGAGGAAGGCACAAGACTGAGCAATGGTTCATTATATTGTGCATATAGTCACTAGGAATCAAAACCGACTTGATGGCACCTAACAACAACAACGAGAAAAGATACCATCATAGAGACACATATATAACTATAATGTCTCCTTTAATTGTTAAGAATAAATAAATTAGTATTGAGTGCCCACTAGGTAGAATGGTCCAACACTATGATTGACATTTACAACAGTTTACAAATATTTAGTGTAACATTGTAAAAGCTTTATCCCCATTGGTTCACTAAATCCTCATTATCAACTCTTTACTATAGCTACTATTAAAACTCCCACCTTACAAATAGGAAATAGAGTTTAAGAGAGATCAGGATAAATTTCCCAGGGTGATACAATCAGCAATGGTAGAATGGATCTTTAGCCCAAGCATTCTGTCTCTTCTGTGTTCTGCTGAGAAGTCTAGTAAATTACCAAGTTAGAATTTAAACACAGATTTATGTGGCTCCAAAGTTCATACTCTTTCTACTATGTTACAAGGAATGAAGATAAACAGAAGCAAATCACAAGGAAGTGTTTCTAAAACCATTCAGTTTAAAGAGGAAAACTGGTGTGGCTAGCCATTCAATAGGCATCTCTAGCTAGTATCTTTTTTTGGGCTAGGAGACATGTCCATTTAAGATCTTCTCAGTAGGAGTAAAGAGTTAAGCTTTTGTCCTTTGCCTGAATTCTAGACTTGACTATCAGAAACAGCATAACTCAGGATCTTTTCCAAAACGGAAAGGAGTCAACATAGGAATACAATTTAACCAGAGCTGGAGGTGGTGAACAACTTGAGTTAAAATCTGTGTGGCCAAAGTGCATTGAACACATGGAAAGGCCAACCTGCAAGTAGATGCTACAGATAGAAGAAGGCCAGTACTAAAAATAGAATGGGCAGTCTATACTGAGGGCGGAGAATAAAAACTGAACCAGAAGCAGTAACATCTCTGATCCTAAACAGTAGAAGTCAGTTGCTGAATAACCATCAGGTAGTGTCCCCAGGACCCAGTAATTGTTGCACTGGTCCTAGATATGTGTACTCTTCTTTTGTTCCAGAGAAGAGCTCATATTTGGGTATGACTACTTGTAGCGTAGTGGTTACGAATCAGGCTGTGAACCTTACGTTCTGCAGTTCGAAACTACCAGCTTTTCCACAGGAGAAAGATGAGGCTTTCTGCTCCCGTAAAGATTTACAGCCTTGTCGGAACCAACTCCACGGCACATAACCACCACCACCACCACACTAGAGACTAAGAAGGTCCTCACAAACTGCCTGCTGCATGTCCTAATAGTAACAAGGATTAAAAAAAAAAAAAAAAAGATTTCCAGTATCAATAGAAGCAAACACATTGCCAAAGGATTCAGGTCCTCTTATGCTAAATCTATGAAATGGCTTAACTCTTATTTAGTTGTGTGATTTATTTAATCAAATGTAGTTTGTTTGTTTGTTTCATGAGGCAGCTCTGAAAAACTTAGCTTCCCCAAACCAAATAGGACATAATCATTTACAGCAGCAGCTACTAAAATCACTGCGCTTTTCATTAGTAACTGTTTCCAAATTTCAAGCACAGCCTTAGAAAGTGTATTTAAATCATAACAGGGTTTCCAAACAATTCATTAACTAAATTACCATAATAATATTCACTAACTGTGGAACCTTTAGTTCTACTTAATTGCTCAATTAACATTTTTCATATGCTGAGAAAGAATAATAGCACTTAACTAATAATATGTGTCCTAGAGTGAAATATGATCTAGTTATATTAGTAACACCACGGCCCCAATCTACTTCACTTTGGACTATGAGTGGGAGAAAGATACAGTAGTTTGCTTCATCAGGATTTACAGCCTTGGAAACTCTATGGGGTAACGTATAGGGCCACTATGATTCTGTACCCACTTGATGGCAGGGAGTTTTAAACTATGAAGCTTGGCAAACATTTTGTGCTTTACTCCTGGAAAAGCTTCTAAGTTATCAATGCCAGAACCATGCAGAAAGAGCTCCCCAAGACATGAAATGAAAGTAAAAGTACCTCATCTATTCCCGTGAGCAAAGTATTCTCTAAAATGACTCCTGTCTCTAAAACCAGTACTTTCACTCGGTATTGGTTAATGATTCCATTTGGTTGTCGCGGTTTCTTCCAAGTAATCCTTATTTGTGTGGCTTCTACTTCTGCAAGTTGTAAATCAAATATCACACCTGGAACTAAAAAAAAAAAAAAAAAATGTATAAGAGGAAGTTAAAATATATTTTCAAATTATAAAAATTTCCTAAATTCTTAGCTTATGATTTAAGGTATGTAAACCATTATATTAAAAGTTGATAAAAATAATTTTCTAACATATTAAAATTAATATGGTATGTTGTTATTGTTAAGTGTCATCAAGTCGATTCCAGCCCATAGCGACCCTGTATAGGGTTTCCAAGGAGCAGCTGGTGAGCTTGAACCACTGACCTTGCAGTTCAAACAACTTTGCAGTCTGATGCATTAGCCCACAGCACCACAGACATTTAATATCAATTTATATACATTTTGTTCAAAAAGTTCAACAAGGAATGGAAAAACATGGGATAATATCCTCAAATCAGAATGTCCCAATGTGGTACCAATGTTTTTGTTCAGAAAAATTAACTAATAAAATTACTTCACAGGAAAGCTACCTATTTTTGAATGATCAATTGCCAGTTGAAACCTTAAAAATGTCATATAAATTATAGCAACACATCAAACAAAAATATCCAAAAGACCCTGAAATGCAGCTAATAAATTCAATAGACCATCTTTATTAGATTTATAAATAAAATTACTTGAAGAAAATTATTGAATTTGGTCAGCTGCCTTTCAAATTAATCATTCTTTTTGATAGTGTCATGGAGTCAGCTCTGACTCATAGCAATCCTGTATAGGGTTTGTGAGGAGTGACTGGTGGGTTTGAACCATAAGCTTTGTGATTATCCTACAGTGCCACACCAGGACTCCCAAATTAACCATGCGTTTCAAAATTTCAGGTGCACTCTTTGAAGCAAAAAAGAAAAATAGAGATAAACTAGCTGTCAGTTTAAGATAAAGCACTGAGTACTTAAAACAGTTTCTAGTCATAAAGCCACCAAGTCTGGATTCTAGAAAATTGCCCAGTATCACAGGAATAGTGGACAAGAATAAGCAATTCCTGAGTTTTTCTCCACTTCAAAAAAAAAAAAAAAATTGTTTGTGTGATAAAGCTAATTAATTTATTTACCACCAATCTTCAGTTTCTTCACTTTTAAAATGCATATAATAATATTAATCCAACACAACATAAATGTAATGTGAAAAGTTAACAGTTTAGGCAATTTACACAAGGTAGGTTTAAGGAAGAATAAAGAATGCGGCATAAAAATATTGTCTTATGATCACAGGGACCTAAGTACTAATTTTGGTAAATGGAGATATATTTTTTGGCTTTCATTATGTTTATTCAACAATAAACAGAAAATATAAGGGTAAGTCAAGACATATTGCTACAAAATCCTAGAAAATTTTACAAAACAAAAATACAAACTTGTGAAGCTATTGTTTCTCAACATAGCCTCCATCTTGATCTATACACTTCTCTTGCTTTTTAAAGACTTTTTATTGAAAAATTGGATGAAGGTTTACAGTGTAAATCATCAGTTTTATGTTCAACAATTTGCACACTTTTTTTTTCATCTCATTAATTGCAATCCCCTCAATATAGTTATCACTTATCCCATTTCCTCCTTCTTTCCTTCTTTCCCCTCTGCACTTTGCACTGGGATAAAGTCTGCCTTTTTGACCTTTCGATTGTTCTAAGTATTCTTGTATCCCCCAGGAATGTTATTTTCCCCCTAATAGATCAATCTAATGTTTGACTGAAGATTGAGCCACCAGGGTGAATTCAATTAGGGACCTGAAGGGTGAATAAGGGCAGTAGTATCAAGGATTCCACTAGTCTCTAACCAACAGTCACCAGGTTTTTTTCTCAGGATTTTGATAAATTAAGATTTTTGACAGTTTTAGGAGTACTGATGTGGTGCTGTGGGATAATGCACTAAATTGCAAGGTGGGTTTGAACTGCAAGGTCGGCGGTTGAAATTCACCAGCCACCCCTTGGGAAACCTATACAGGGTCGTTATGAGTCAGAACGGACTCAACAACAATAGCATTATTGGTTAAAACAGATATACACTGCATTGTTGGGTACCATACAATTAGTTCTGACTCATAGCCACCCAATGCACAGCAGAACAAAACATTGCCAGACGTTGAACAATCCTCTCAATTGTTATGCTTGAGCATAACAATTGTGGCTGACTTTGTGTCAATCCAACTTGTTATGGGTCTTCCTCTTTTTCACTGACCCTCCACTTATCCAAGTATTATGTCCAGGGATTGGTCCCTCCTGACAATATGTCCAAAGTACAACAGATGAAGTCTCACCATTCTTCTTTCTAAGGAGCATTCTGGCTGTACTTCTTCCAAAACAGATTTGTTTGTTCTTCTGGCATTCCATGGTACTTTCAATATTCTTCACTAACATAATAATTCAAATGGTGAATTACAGACTTCCTTATTCATTTTCCAAGTTTCACATGCATATGAAGTGATATAAAATACTGTTTTGGATCGGGTGCACCTTAGGTCACAAATTGACTTCTTTGCTCTTCAACACTTTGTTGTTGTGGTGGTTGTTGTCAGGTGCCATCGAGTCAGAACTGTCTCATAGTGACCCCATGCATAGCAGAACGAAACAATTTCCGATCCTGGGCCAACCTCACCACTGCTGCCACACTTGACACCATCAATGATGCCACTTGGATGATCCATCTCGTTGGGGGTCTTCCTCTTTTTCTCTGACCCTCCATCTTACCCAGCATGACATCCTTCTCCAGTGACTGTTCTCTCCGGACAATGTTTCCAAAGTATGAGAGACGGAGCTTAGCCATCCTGGCCTCCAAGGAGCACTCTGGCTGCACTTCTTCCAAAACAGATCTATTGGTTCTTTTGGCAGTCCATGGCACCTTTAGTATTCTCCTCCAACACCACAACTCAAAGGCATCAATTCTTCTATGATCTTCCTTATTCATTGTCCAGCTTTTGCATCCATCTCTGCTCTTCAAGACTTTAAAAAGTTCCTGTGCGGCAGATTTGCCTAATGCAATATGTCATCTGATCTCTTGACTATTGCTTTCCTGAGTGTTGATAGTTGATCCAAGAAGAATGAAGTCCTTGACTACTTCAATCTTTTCTCAGTTGATAAGAATGTTGTTTATAGGTCCAGTGGTGAGGATTTTTGTTTTCCTGACGTTGAGATGCAACCCATACCGAAGGCTGTGCTCTTTGATCTTCATCAGTAAATGTTTCAAGTCCTCTTCACTTTCAGCAAGCAAGGTTGTATCATCTGCATATTGCAGGTTGTTAATGAGTCTTCCTCCAATCCTGACGCCATGTCTTTCTTCATAGAACCCAGCTTCTCGTATTGTTTGCTCAGCATACAGGTTGAATAAGTATGGTGAAAGAATACAACCCTGTCTCACACCTTTCCCAATTCTAAAACATTCAGTGTTCCCATGCTCTGTTCGAACAACTGCTTCTTGGTCCAGGTACAGATTTTTCAGAAGCACAATTAAGTGTTCTGGAATACTCATACTTCTCAGCGTTTCCATAGCTTGTTATGATCCATACAATTGACAGCCTTTGCGTAGTCAATAAAGCACAGGTAAACATCTTTCTGATATTCTCTGCTTTCAGCCAACATCCATCGGACATCAGCAATGATATCTCTGGTTCCACGGCCTCTCTGGAAGTTCTCTGTCAATGTATGATTGTAGCCGTTTCTGTATTACCTTTAGCAAAACTTTACTCTCTTGAGATATCAAAGAGATTGTCTGATGATTTCCACATTCCATTGGGTCACCTCTCTTTGGAATGGGCACAAATATGGATTTCTTCCAATCAGTCGGCCAGATAGTTGTCTTCCAAATTTCTTGGCAGAGATGAGTGAGTTATTCTTGTGCTGCCTCACTTTCTTGAAAGATTTCAATTTTTATTCCATTAATTCCTGGTGCCTTGTTCTTTGCCAATTCCTTCAATGCACTTTGGACTTCCTCCCTGAGTATCATTGGCTCTTGTTCATATGGTACCTCTTGAAATGGTTGAACATTAACCATTTCCTTTTGATACAATGATTCAGTGTATTCCTTCCATCTTCTCTTGATCCATTCTGCATCATTCAATAATTTGCCCAGAGAATCTTTCAATAATGCCAAGTTGAGGCTTGAATTTTTTCTTCAGTTCCCCCAGCTTTAGAAATGCTGACCGTGTTCTTCCCTTTTGGTTTTCTAGTTCCAAATCTTTGCATATTTTATTATAGTACCTGGTTTTATCTTCTTGAGCTGATCTTTGAAATTTTCTATTCAGGTCTTGGACCTCTTCAATTCTTCAACACTTTAAAGAGGTCTTTTTCTACAGATTTGTCTATAGATTATGACATTTGATTGTTTGCATTAATTGTGATCAAAGCAAAATGAAGTCTTTGACAACTTCAGTCTTTTCTCCATATACCTTGATGTTATTCATTGCTTCAGTTATGAGAATTTTTGTTTTTTCTTTACATTGAAGTGCAACCATTCATACTGAAGACTGTAGTCTTTCTCTTATAAGTATTCAAGTCTTCTTTGCATTCAGCAAGCAAGGTATTGTCATCTGCATATCACAGGTTGTTATGAGTCTTTCTCCAATTCTCAAGCCACATTCTTCTTCATATAATGCAACTTCTTGGATTATTCTTCAGCATACAGATTGAACAAATATGGTTATAAGTATAACCCTGGTACACACCTTTCCTGATAAAAACCATTCAATATCCTCTTGTTCTGTTCAAAGACTGCCTCTTGGTCTATGTACAGCTTCATCATGAACACAATGAAGTGTTCTGGAAGGTCCATTCTCCGCAGTGTTATCTATAGCACATTATGGTCCACGTGGTAAAACGCCTTTGCATAGTCAATAAAGTAAACTTAAATATCTTTCTGGTCTTCTCTGTTTTCAGCCAAGATCCATCTGACATCAGCAATGGTATCTCTCATTCTGCATCCTATTCTGAACCTGGCTTGAATCTCTGGCAGCTCCCTGTCGATGTACTGGTGCATGTATTTTTGAATTATCTTGGCAAAATTTTACTTGCATATGATATTAATGATATTGTTTGATGATTTCTGTATTCTATAGGATCACTTTCTTTAAAATGAGCACAAATATGAATATCTTCAAATCATTTGGCCAGATGGCTGTCTTCCATATATCTGGACATAGAGAAGTGAGCATTGCTTTGCTGAAATATCTCAATTTGCATTCCTTTGATTTGTTATTGTTCTTGTTAAGTGCCATCAAGTGGGTCCGATTCATAGGGTTTATAGGGTTTCCGAGGAGCAGTGGTGAGATTGAACTGCTGACCTTGTGGTTCAAATGGGCTTTGCAGTCCAGTGCATTAACCCACAGTGCCACATTAGGACTCTACACACGATTCCTAGAGCCTTGTTTATTGCCAATGACTTTGGTGTTATTTGGACTACTTCCTTCATTACCACTGGCTTTTGTCATATGCTACCTCTTGAAATGTCTGAACATCAACCATTTCTTTTTAGTACAGTAATTGTATATTCCTTCCATATATACAATGTTTCCTATGTCGTTCAACATTTTGCCAAAACAATCCAATATTGCAATGCAAGGCTTAAAATTTTTCTTCAGAGCTTTCAGCTTGGGAAATGTTGAGTGTACTCTTCCCTTTTAGTTTTCTAACTCCAGGTCTTTGCACATTTCATTATAATACTTGACCTTGTCTTCTCAAGTGGTCCTTTAAAATTTTCTATTCAGCTTTTATTTCATCACTCCTTCCCATAGAAAAACCTTACCTTTTCTATGCTCAAGCAAGTTTCAGTGTCTTCTGACATCCACTTTGATATTTTCTTTCCTTCCTATCTTTTTAATAACATTTTGCTGTCTTCATATGATGATCTTAATGTCATTCCACAACTCTTCGGACTTTAGTCATTAGTGTCTAATGCCTAAAATCTGTTCTTGAGATGGTCTCTAAAATCAGGTGGGATATACCCAAGGTCATATTTTGGCTCTCATGGACTAGTTTTAATTTTCTTCAGCTTCAGTCTTAACGTGCATAAAAGGAATTGGTGTCCTGTTCCACAGTTGGCCCTGGCCTAGTTTTGGCTGATGATAATGATCTTCTCCATCTTTTCCTACAGATTGAGTCTATTTGATTCTTGTGCATTCATTCTAGGAAGGTCCATTGTAGGTTTCCTGAGGTTGTAAATCTTAACTGAATCAGAAAACCTCATATTTTTCCTATGAAGTAGCTAGTAAATTCAAACAGCTGACCATGCAGTTCATGCACAACTTGTAACCCACAATGCTATCAGAATTCTTCTGTTAACATGGTGACTTTGTGCCGTGGAGTCAGTTCCGACTCATAGCAACTCTATACAGGGTTTCAGAGGCTGTAAATCTTTATGGGAACAGAAAGCTTCATCTTTCTCCCGTGTAACAGCTGGCAGTTTCGAACTGCTGACCTTGCGGTTCACGGCCCGATTCATAACCACTACACTACCAGAGATCCTTTAATATAGCTCCTGTTAATATGTTGTTGTTGTGTGCCATCGAGTCGGTTCCGACCCATAGAGACCCTGTATAGGGTTTCCGAGGGTGTAAATCTTTACGGGAGTAGAAAGCCTCATCTTTCCCCCGCGGAGCAGCTGGTAGTTTCGAACCACTGACCTTAAGGTTTGCAGCCCGATTCGTAACCACTACGCTACCAGAGCTCCTTGTCATTAAGTGCCCGTGAGTGGATTGCAACTCATAGTGAGCCTACGTACAACAGAACGAAAGACCACCCAGTTCTGCTCCATCCTCACAATTGCTGCTATGTATGAGCCCATTGTTGTTGCCACTGTGTCAAGTCATCTCATTGGGGTTCTCCCTCTTTTACAATGTCCCTCCCCTTTATGAAGCATTATGTCCTTCTCCAAGGACTGGTCCTTCCTGATAACCTGTCCGAAGTATGAGATACAAAGTCTAGCCATCCTGACTTCTAAGGAGCATTCTGGTTGTACTCCTTCTAACACAGATTTGTTTATTCTTCTGGCAGTCCAATCTTTAATATTCTTCTCTAATATCATAATGCAAATACACCAATTCTTCTACAGTCTTCCTTATTCGTTGTCCAACTTTTACATGCATGTGAGACTATTGAAAATACCATGGCTTGTATCAGACCTTTCATAAGTGTTGATGGTGCATCTTTGAAATCTTTGATGTCAATTTTTTCTCCATTTCCTTAGAAACCTTATACAGGGTCGCTATGGGTAGGAATTGACTTGATGGCACTTAACAACAACAACAATCATGATGTTACGTATTTTTCCATTTGTCAGGATTTTGCTTTCTTTACATTGAGGTTCAATCCATACCTAAAGCTGTGGTCTTTGATCATCATCAGTAAACATTTTAAGTCCTCTTTGCTTTCAGCAAGCAATGTTGCATCATCTGCATACCAAAGGTTGCTAATGAACCTTCCTCCATTTCTGAGGCCACATTCTTCTTCATATAATCCAGTTTCTCAGTATACAGTTGTATTTGTATAGTTGTTGTTGTTGTTAAGTGCAGTCATAGGTTCTGATGCATAGTGACCCTGTATAGAGTTTCTGAGGAGCTGTTGGTGAGTTTGAGCCAGTGACTCTGAGGTTCAAACCAACCTTGGTGTCTAGTGCTTATCCTACAGCACCATATAAGGACTCCATTAGGTATATTATAGGATAACAACATTTACCCAGTAAAGAAGAAAAAAATGTATACTGCCTTATTTTCTTAGACAAATATAAAGTAGTGGCAGAAATATCCTTTAATTTATAACATTTTTTTCAATATAGCAGTTAATATTGCTCCATACTTAGATTGTCTAAAATTTCAATCTAGGTAAAGATTAAATGTTTCTCTGTTGTTATTGTTAAGTGCTGTCCAGTTGGTTTCAACTCATAATGATCCTGTATAGAGTTTCTGAGGAGCAACTGGTGAGTTTGAACCACTGACCTTGTGGTACAAACCGACCTTGCAGTCCAGTGCCTTAACTTACAGTGCCACACTATCACCCAAAAATGTACCATAAACTTGTATGAGAATAATTACTATAAACCTAGTTTTGTTTTGTTTGTTTGTTTTTTCCTATGAAAGAAGATAAAGCTTAGCTGATAAAGAAAATTGAATAGACAACATTGTATCTTATCTTTAGAAAAATAATATGGTTACAGCACAAATTCTTATGTGGAAACTAGGGAAGTGTGTAGTAGATCAAACTCTTTTAGTATTGATACAAAAGCAACTAAAGAAAATCAAACATGCCAGACAATTATTCATGATAAGACAACAATTTCAATGGTGTTGTGCATCGGGACTATCTAAGACACCATCATTTTCAAATTAATGCATATATAAATTTGACTGGTAAATGAGAAACACACACACACACAGCCACACACATACACAAAGAGGCTTCAAAAAGTCTGTGGAAAAGTAAAATCGAAAGATAATGGAATTTTTCAACAATTTCTTTGGAAATTCAGAAAAATAGATATTCTATACAATTTGATATTTTTTAATGAAAAGCTATTAGAATAAATGAAATGCAAACCTTGAGATTAAATATATATATATATATATATATACATTTAAAAGTTTTGCCATTGGGGAAGCACTTCTGGGATAAGATGGAAGAGTAAGCAGATGCGCTGAGCAGACCCTCCGCAACACAGGAGTGAAAAAGAGACAGATGGTGATTCCTGAACCTGAGCTTCAAGAGACAGGGTAGAGTGGTGAACTGAGTGCCAACTGAGAAAGGGAGCTGAGCAAGAGAGGGACCCATCTTGGGCTTTTGAGAGGGGCTGTCTCTGGACACAGCAGTCTAGAGACATAGGATAAGCACTGGAAATTGATGGTGATGGGGTACAGTTTTCCCTTGTTCCCTTTACCCTCCTGGTAGCAGAGAGTGTGAATGGCCCACCCTTGTCTGCCCAGTAGCCAGTGGCATCCCCTCCTGCTCAGCCTCTGCTCTGCCTGGGGTTCGGTGCTGGGTGGTCCTCATCCACTTCTAGAGGCTTGTAAGTTTTGCTTCATTAGACCTTTTATTGCTGTTGTCTATTTGGGGGAGACAGGAATTGTGCCCATATTGTCTAGCCACACCCATGCCTCCTGTAGCACTAGCCACTGTCCAAGCACCATTACCCATTCCTTGTCAATGATAATTAGCAGCCAATATCAGACACACTCGCACATAACACAAATAGTAAACAAAGGACTGTGTATACACTTTTAATCTCTATCACACCTACTGGGAGACAGGAGGTGAGTGCTAAGTAGAAATCAGCATATAATAATCAATGTGATGCTGTGGGTTACTGCGCTGGACCGCAAGGTTGGTTTGAACCGCAAAGTCAGTGGTTCAAGCTCACCAGCTGCTCCTCAGAAACCCTATACAGAGTTGTAATGCGTCAGAAATGACTCAATGGCACTTAACAACAACAACATATATAAATACACTAACACCACAATGTCTTGAAGACAACAGACAACTTCAGAAACAACTTCATAAAGAAACAAGACAAAGTAAGTGGCTCAACAAGTAATCAAAATACAAAGTCAGAAAAATACAATAGCTGAAATGATAACAGAACTCCTTGATAAGGAATTTGAAAGGATATTTACATATCTTAACCAATTGAAAAAATGCTTGAGAAAGATGCAGATGAACGCAAGGGAAACAAATAAACAACAACAACAAAAAAAAACTTTAGAGAATTCAGTAAAACATTCCAAGAAAAAACTGACAAAATAAATGAAGAATAAGAAATCATACCAAAAACAGAACTAGAAATCCAGAAGAGTAATACTAAAACTTCCGAAATAGGTAATACATTAAAGGGGCAGAGAAGTAGAATTGAATCAATGGAAAGCTGAATTGACAAACTTGAAGAAAAATCTCTTAATATTCAGCTGCTAGCAGGACAATCAGTAATAAAGGACAAAAAGTCCCAAGAAAGCCTAAGAGTGATGTGGGATACTGTCAAGAGGAATAACTTACATGTAATCAGAATCCAGAACAGGAAGAGAAACAAAATACCAGAGAAAACCGAAAAAAAATTATTGAATGACAATTGCCTAATATCATGAAAGATGAGAATATTTGCATTCAAGAAAGTGAACAAACTGCAAACAGGGTAGATGTCAAAGGAAAATCTCTAAGACATTTTAAAATCAAACTTTCTAAAACCAAAGACAAGGAAAGAATCCTGAAAGCAACTCAGGAAAAATTAAAAAAAAATTAAAGTTAACTACAAAGGAGAAGTAATAAGACTAAACTGATTTCTCTGCAGAAACCATGCAGACAATGGGAAGAACTACATAAAACTAAAAATAAAAAATCCAGCCAAGACAAGAAAGAAACTGTCCCAGACCAACCTTATTGATGACAATATTGAGCAGCACATGAAATTATTCTATCGAATAGATGCGTGATAGTGGCTTATGTGGCAAATCAGACATGGGTCTGCCTATGAAATAAACCATGACAAACTTGGGTTTCAAAAGTTTTGTGCAAGATGGGTACTGAAACTACTCATGAAAGAGCATAAACAGAAGTGTTTGGACATCTGCAAACAAAATTTGGACCGATACACAAAGAAAGGTAAAAGTTTCTTTTAAAAACATTGCTACTGGTGATGAGACATGGATTCATCACTACAATCCTGAGAGTAAACAGCAGATTATGGAATGGAAACATCTGAAATTGCTGCTCAAGAAAAAATGCAAAAGTCAACCATCAGCTGGAAAATCGATGTTTACAGTTTTCTGGGATTCTCAAGGGTCAGTATTGGAACACTATCAAGAAAAATTTCAAAAATCAACAGTGCTCTTACAGTGAGATACTCAATGAAGAGCTGAAGACCAAATTTTGGATTAAACACAGAAGATTTCTATCCAAGAGCATTGTGATCTTGCTTGACAATGTACATCCTCATACCTCTGCCCATACTGTTGACACTCTGCAAAAACTTTATTTTGAGGTGTTAAAGTGTCCTCCCCTTTGTCCTTATCTTGCTTCATTGAACTTTCACCTGTTTGGTCCCCTGAAAGCAGCCCATCAAGAATGAAGATTCACCTCTGATGAAGAGGTGAAGACAGTGGTGCATCTGTGGCTCTCAGCTCAACTTAAAATATTTTTAAATAAGGAAATTTGAAAGCTTGCTGCCAGATGGATTTAAAAGTAAGAAGATTATGCTGAAAAATTATGTATTTATATTTTCTAAAAATTGGTTAAAAAAAATTCTACAGTCAGATTGCAGAAAATGTTTGGCTCACCCTCGTACAAGTATGCACAGTGTAACATCAACACTCACGTCAATTTGTAGTATTATGGCGGCTTTTGTGTTGCTGTAATACTGGAACATTTGCAACAGTACATTACATTGATTTACCAGAAATTCAAGTCATTTTAAAAAGAGAATGTGGAACTAGGGATATTGCTGACATCAAATAGATCTTGGCTGTAAGCAGAGAATACCAGAAATATGTTTACTTGTGCTTTATTGAACATTCAATGGTATTCGATTGTGTAAACCATGGCAAACTATGGATAAAATTGCGAAGAATGGATATTCTGCAACACTTCATTGTGCTAATGAGGTATCTGTACACAGACCAAGAGGCAGTTGTTAGAACAGAACAAGGGGATACTGAATGGTTTAAATAAGGAAAGTGTGTTCCAGGCTTATAAATCTATTTACCATATTATTGGTAATCCAAGATGCCAAGATTAAATGAAGAACTTGGTATCAAAATTGGAGGAAGACTCATTAACAGCCTGCATTGTTTGATTATGATTTTGTTACATTCGTGATTATTATTAATTTTATTCAAAATAATCTATTTTTAATGACTATGAATAAATCATCTCAGCAAAGATTTAGCATAGATGTATAAGAACTGCTAGAACAAAGCAACGCTCATTGTCTTGGTGACCAACAGTAAACTATCAACTATAGCAACTAGTTATAGCTGGGATCAGGTCAGCCCCTGACTCATGGTGTATCCATCCACAAAATCCTGACCTATCCTCTTGATCACTTGTCAACTGGACCATTATTTCCATAGAGTTTTCAGTGGCTCATTTTTTTACAGTAGTTGGCCAAGTCTTTCTTCCTAATCTGCTTTAGTCTGGAAGACCTGCTGAAACGTATTCAGCATAATAGCAACATGCAAGCCTATAATAACAGACAACTGATTACATAGGAGAAACATTAACCAGGAATCCAACCAGGCTCTCCACCAGGGAAGACAATAGTCCTGTATCTGTCTAGGTTTTCCAAGGGGCAGCTTGTAGGTTTGAACCACTGACCTTTCAGGTCAAACTATCCTTATGGTGTAGTGCATTATTCTGCAGCACCACACCACAACTCCTAGTGACCCTGTAGAGGGTTTCTGAGGACCAGCTGATGAATATGAACCACCAACCTTTCAGTTGAAACTGACCTTGTTCAGTGCTTACCCTACAGTAACACACCAGGACTCCGTTCTGGTTGATAGCCATGAATACATCTGTCCAGCTCTTTTGGAAATGCTTAAGAGCAGATATTAGGTGGGAGCGAGAGGAAATTTTACTATCTATTGGAGAAGTCACACAAAGCTAAGAGTGTTCTGATAGAAACAAGTGGCATTTTTTTTTTTTAATTAGATCATTTTACTTATGAATATTCATCTCTTTCTCAGTATATATATTGAAACTATATGTTTATTAGGACTTTCATCTGAAATAGATTCTAATAATTTTCATGGTCTTTCAACAGCAAAATATTATTTAGGGTTAAATATTTTTCAAAAGGAAAGAAACACACAATTCCCTAATAGCTACTGCCCTCTAATGGTCAAAGACTTGAATGATTTATCTGATGAATCTATGTTCAATCTTTATCGTTGCATTGCTGTCTTTATCTATGTAACTTATTGGTTTCTTTGCTGTACCTAACAGCAACACTATACTAGCTACCACACAAACAAAATCTGGGAACTCTTGTTGAGTGATAATGTGTTATAAGAATTTAATGTATTCTTCTCTAAAATTACAATTCCTAAAGAGAAATAAAGACATTTAGCAAGTTTGATGTTTGCCAAGAGAATATGTTGTGAAATAATGTGATAACTTTTTTTTATTTTAAATCACTAAAGTTCACCTAGCACCATGATGTTTAATGTTTAGAAAATTTTTCTAAAGGTTCTTTAGAAGAAATACTGTTTTAATAATTTCATAAATGTTATTAGACTCGTATTGTGCATTCTCTAAGAATTCTTACTTGCTTAAAAAATCCTATTCTCATATTTTATTGTAGCCATTGGAGATACATAGGTTCTAGATTCCTCTAGAGAAACTCAATTCCTACATTAAACAATGCAGGCTAAGCAATGTTAAAAAAAAAAAAAAAGAAAAAGTTGTTGTGGTTAAGTGCCGTTGAGTCGGTTCCAACCCATAGCGACCCCGTATAGGGTTTCTGAGGAGCAGCTGGTGAGCTTGAACCGCCGACCTTGCAGTTCAAACAAGTTTGTGGTCTGGCGCATTAACACACAAAGCCACACTATTAAATGTGTTTATATATTTTATGTCTTTTAAACTTTTGCTAATATTTATAGTGACTTGTATAACAGGTTAATAGTGTAAGCGGATTCCCGGTGTGGTGCTGTAGGATAAGCACTGAACTGTCAATCACAAGATCAATTCAAACCCCACCAGCTGCTCCTTTGAAACCCTATACGGGGTCACTATGAGTCAGAATCAAATCGATAGCACTTAACAACACCAACAATAATTAGTCAGAAGTTAGAGTTATCTTCCTAGAATCTTGTTGTTGTTAAGTGCCTTCGAGTCGGTTCCGACCCATAGCGACCCTGAACAGGGTTTCCGAGACTATAAATGTTTATGGGAGCAGAAAGCCTCATCTTTCTCCCGTGGAGCAGCTGGTAGTTTCAAACTGGTGGCCTCGCAGTTCACAGCCCGATTCATAACCACTACCCTACTGAATCTTGGGTGCTGTTTATTATGAAGTACGTTATGGGATTGTTGTTCTGTAAAACACATGTTCAAAACAAATTAAGTACTAAATTGATTTTTAAAATAACATAGTGGTGGTGGTTGTGTGCCATCGAGCGGGTTCAGACTCATAGAGACTGTTTATAGGGTTTCTATAAAGGATGTCAATCTTTACAGGAATAGAAAGGCATATCTTTCTCTGACAAATCAACAAGTAGATTTGAACTTCTAACCTTGCAGTTAGCAGCATAGCTTGTAATCCACTAGTTAATATAAACCATATTGCTTATACTATAATGTTTAACCAATTTGATTCAATAAAATTCACAAGCATAGCAACAATATCCCATTAACTTTCTAAGATGTTCTTACCATCTGGAGGAGTAAATACTGAAAGATTTGATTTGGGTCCAATCCCAGCACTGGTTTCAGCTGCGACATATACATCATACATTGTAAATGGTGTTAGGTTAGTGAATGCAAACTTAAGGTCTTTTGTGCTATTATCCAAAATCCGACCTGAAACAGAACATACTTGTAGATTAGTTTCTGGTCAAGCATGTAACCATTTAATAATAGAGCCAAGGAGAACAATTAAAATGTTGACCTTTTAATTTTTGGTATTATAATTTTGAAAGTGAATGTTTTTCAAACTTATGAAAGTACTAATATCAATTTAATTAAATTAATGGTAATAACATAAAAATCTTCTAGTGTTTAACACTACTTTTTAAGAAATCAGAAAGCCATCTTAAATTGCAATGCTTAAAGGGAAAACATCAAATTTTAATAATATAAATATGACAATAGTTTATACTCTAATCAACTAGAATGCTATTCTCACTGAGTCCTGTAAGACATAGGTAGAAAACACTTCCTGTTTACCATCTGAGAAAAATCCATAAAGTATTCCATTATTGAAATTTCTTAAATCCTCAATTTACCTCTTAACACACCTTTCACCTTCTTGCTCTAATCGGACCCTGCCTTTCCCATAAGAATCCTGCTTCCTCTCTCCTAGTGGCTACTTCAAATGGTTATGTGTTTGTTGTTTTTTTCCAGCAGCCCTCAGGGCACTTCAACTTGTGGTAGATTTTCTCCTTGGGCTTCAGTGTCCAATCTTCTCCTATTCTCTCCAACCCCTTATAAAAGTCCACATCTTTAAACCCCATATCATCAGACAATGTCCTCCACAACTGTTGTTAGACATCGTCAAGTAGGTTCTGACTCATAGTAACCCTGCACCATCCTCATAATAGTAGGTATGTTTGAGTCCATCGTTGAAACCACTATGTCAGTCCATTTCATTAAGTGTTATTCTGTATTTTTGCAGACTCTCTACATTACCAGGCAAGTCCTTCTCCAAAGACTGTCACTCCAGATAGTATCCAAAGTAAGTGAAATGAAGCCTCACCATCTTCACTTCTAAGGCACGTACATACTGGCCGTCCTTCCTTTCTCTACTAGCTCCCCTTCATGTAGGGTCATTCTCCATCATTAGGATCAATTCACTTCTGACTCAGTGTCACATTCATCAATACTAACATATTAATTTATGGTGATTTCAAATTTGAAATCTAGAGACAATCCTTGGGGTACTGGTATGGTACTATAGGATGAGCATTGAACTACTAAGTATAAGATAAGTGGTTCAAATTCACCAACCACTCCTCTGAAACATTATGCATGGTGGCTATGAGTCAGAAGCAATTCTATAGCATATAACAATAACAGAGATAATCCTGTAAGTCACTCTGACCTCTCTTTAAATCATCTAGTTCTCTACTCTATCTCAGCTTTTAGGTCATGAGCAAATCTTAGACATTACAGTTACCAATAATGACAAACTTCCCAAAATCTCCATTTCATGCAAGCAACTATTTCTTATTCACTTATTTTAGAACCCTGAATCAACAAAATTTAATTCCACTAGGACCTCTAATTTGTTGTTTTTGTATCTCAATGTAAAGAAAACAAAAATCCTCACCACTGGACCAATAAACAACATTCTTATCAATGGAGAAAAGATTAAAGTTGTCAAGGACTTCATTCTTCTT
>NW_006408693.1:5944913-5952858 GCF_000296735.1 Chrysochloris asiatica
TTAAGGTCAGCAGTTCGAAACTACCAGCTGTTCCATGGGAGAAAGATGAGGCTTTCTGCTCCTGTAAACATTTACAGCCTCGGAAACTCTGTAAAGGGTCACTATGAGTAGGTTCTGACTCCATGGCACATAACCAACCAACCAACCATATTAAAAGTTATATTTTGGCTTTTGTGGACCTGTTTTCATCTTCTTCAGCTTCAGCCTAAATTTGCATATGAGCAACTGATGGTCTGTTCCACAGTCTGCCCCTGGCCTTGTTTTGGCTGATGCTATGGAGCTTTTCTTTCCACAGATGTAGTCAATTTCATTTCTGTATATTCCATCCAGTGAGGTCCACGTATATAGTCATTTTTTATGCTGTTAAAAAGGGTATTTGCAATGAAGAATTCATTGATCTTGCAAAATTCTATCATGCAATCTCCAGCATCATCTCTATCACTAAGGCCATATTTCCCAACTACTGATCCTCCCTTTTTGTTTCCAACCTTTGCATTCCAATCAACAGCAATGATCAATACATCGTGTAGGCCAGGTTGCAGCCACTGTTGATCCATTTTCTTGAGTCTTCTTCTTTTTCACTGACCCTCTACTTTACCAAGCATGATGTATTTCCTGATAGCATGTCCAAAGGATATGAGACAAAACTTCACAATACTCACTTCTAAGGAGACTTTCAGACGTACTTCTTCCAAGACAGATGTATTCATTCTGTATTCTTCACCTGCACTATAATTTGAATTCATCAATTCTTCTTGATATATTCTGTATTCTTCACCTGCACTATTATTTAAATGATATATTCAAATATATATCTGTATTCTTGATACATTCTGATATATTCTGTATTCTTGATATATTCTGTATTCTTCACCTTCACTATAATTTGAATGCATCCATTCTTCTTCTGTCTTCTTTATTCATTGTCCAATTTTCACATAAATATGAGGCGATTGAAAAATACCATAGCTTGGGTCAGTGACATATTTGCTCTTTAACATTTTAAAGAGGTACTTTGCAGCAGGTGCACCAAATGCAGTTCACCCTTTCATTTCTAAACTGTCACTTCCATGAGCATGGGAATTATGGATCCAAACAATGAAATCCTTGACCACTTCAATTTTTTCCCCACTTATAGTGTGGTTGTTTATTTGTTCACATGTGAGGATTTTTTAATTTTCTTTCAATTAAGGTGCTATCTATACAGAATACTGTAGCCTTTCATCTTCATCAGGAAGTATTTCAAGTCCTCATCATTTTTTCAGCAAGCAAATCTGTTCGCTACATATCACAAGTTGTTAATAAACCTTTCTCCAATCCTGATGTCATGTTCTTCTTCATACAGGCCACCTTCTCAGACTCTTTGCTCAGCATATAGGTTGAATAAGTTTGATAAAAAGATATATCCCTGAAACACTTTTCCTGATCCAAGCCATTAAGTATTCCCTTGTTTTGTGGGAATGACTGCTTCTTGATCTATGTACAGTTTCCACATAAACACAATTAAGTGCTCTGGAGTTACCATTCCTCCCAATGTTATCCATAACATTATGATCCACACAGTTGAATGCCTTTGCATAGTCAATAATGCACAAACAAACATCTTTCTGATATTTTCTTTAAACCGAGTTTCTCCATCTGATATCAGCGTGATAGCCCTCATTCCATATCTTCTTCTTAATCTGGCTTCAATTTCTCTCAACTTCCTGTCAATGTACTGCGGCAAGCAATTTTGTATAATTTTGAGCAAAATAAAACTTGAATATGATACTAATAATATTGCTCAATAATTTCCACATTCTGT
Organism: Chrysochloris asiatica; assembly: GCF_000296735.1. Classification (NCBI taxonomy): domain Eukaryota; kingdom Metazoa; phylum Chordata; class Mammalia; order Afrosoricida; family Chrysochloridae; genus Chrysochloris; species Chrysochloris asiatica. The sequence continues at coordinate 5,946,718 of NW_006408693.1, forward strand.
TGGATCATCCTTCTCTGGAATGGGCACAAATTATCTCTTCAAGTTGGTTCCAAAGTTTTTGGAGTAGATGAATAAGCACCTAGAGTGCTACCTCAGTTTGTTGAAACATTTCCAATGGTATTCCATCAGTTCTTGGAGTCTTGTTTTTCATTAACGTCTTCAGTGCAGCTTAGGCTTCTTCCTTCAATACCATCAGTTCTTGATCATATGCTTCCTCTTGAAATGGATGAACATTGACCAATTCTTTTTCGACATATCAAAATGGAATGAATGGAAAGTATAATTTTCCATTATTTTAAAATATTTGACAATGTAGGGATTCAACTATCTCATGTATTTGAATTAAACATATCATTTTTTAAAATTTTCTTTAACTTTCATCCTAGAATCACAAAATCTCAGATTATAAAAGATTTTAGAGTTTAGTTAATTCACTCACAATGACCTGATACTTTAATAACCCCAAACATGAGAGGGCTTCAAAAAGTTTGTGGAGAAATGGATTTAAAAGATAATAGTTGTTTTTTTCCACGAACGTTTTGAGCCCTCTGTATTTCTAATAGGAGTCCTGCTGTGGCACTGCGGGGTGGGTAATGCACACGACTGCAAGGTCAGTTTGAACCACAAAACAAATTCACCAGCCACTCCTTGAAAACCCTATACAGGGTCTTTCTGAATTGGAATCAACTCAACAGCACTTAACAACAACAACAATATCTCTAATAAGTGCATGCCAAGCTCATTCTTAATTATAAGGGTGGAGAACTCACCATTTTCTAAAGCTGTAATTATCAGAAATTTGTTTATTGTTATAAGCAGAAATTGCATTTAATATAACTTAGTTCATGGAGCTCTGGTAGTGTAGTGGTTACGAATCAGACTGCTAATCTCACGGTCAGCAGTTCAAAAATACCACCTGTTCCATGGGAAAAAGAAAAGGCTTTCCACTCTTGTAAATATTTACAGCCTCTGAAACTCCACGCAGGGTCACTATGAATTGGAACTGACACCACACCACGGCACATAACAACAACAACAACAACAATTCCATTGTTCTTCATGAATTGAGTCCTGGTGTGGTGCGGTAGAGTAAGCACAAGACTGCAAGTTTGGTTTGAACCAAAAGGTCATGGTTCAAACCCACCAGCATTCCTCAGAAACTCTATGCAGGGTTGCTATGAGTCAGAACTGACTTGACGGCACTTAACAACGACTTCAAGAATATATTTTCAGTCAGAGTATGTCAAGGTGTTTCTCTTGTTGAAATATCTGAAGACATATACCTCCTCTAACTCAGCTTTTGCTGAGGGGTTATCTTTAGTTCTTCCAGCCCCTCCTCCTGAAATATGGAATATGAATAGTGTATTGCTATTTGTATACTCACCTGTGATCTTCTACCTTTAAAAAAAAGTTCAAAGGACCTCACCTTCCTTACTACTTCTGCTTCAACTATAGGGTCTTTAAAAATTAGTTTGATAGTAGTTATATATTTAATACAATCCTTACTATAAAAGGCAAACATAAAATTAATTGAAACTTACCTAATGGTCCATATAATTCAACTCTATAGCTAAATTTTCCTGTTACTATAGTTGGAGGGTCACATGAAATTGAAAAAGACTTCCCAGTAACATTGCCTGTTAAACAGTTTTGTGGTGGTCCTTCAGGAACTGAAATAATTATAGAAAATATAAATATGTATTAGAGATATATTTAAAATAAAACAACATTCTATTAAGTGCACATAATAAACAAAGTTACAAAGAGAAAATAAAATGTACCAACTGAACAATAAAATTTGGTTTTACTTAATAAAGGAGAAAAGACATATTGGAATATCAGAGGAACTTCTAATTTGCAACATTTACCTAATTTATTTGGAGTCCTGATGTGACACTATAGGATAAATATTGGACTGATAACCTCAGGTCAGTGGTTCAAACATCCAGCCACTCTTGGGAAACCCTAACCGAGTCGCCACGAGTTGAAACAGACTCGACAGCACCTAACATACAGAAAAATCTAACTTACTTAATATTTTATAATGCAAATATTGTTAAATAGCTTAATATTCAAATAATCCTGGTGGTGCAACAGTGTAAACACTGGATGGCAAGGTCGGAAGTTTACACCCACTAACTGTTCCACAGGAGAAAGATGAGTCTTTCTGTTTTCATATTTACATCATTGGAAACCCTCTACAGGAGTGTTGTTGTTGTTAAATACCATCGAGTCTGTTTCAACTCACAGCGATCCTGTATGGGGTTTCAAGAGATGACTGATGAGTTTGATCTGCCGACCTTGTGGTTCAAATGACCTCACAGTTCAGTGCTTATCCTATAGAGCAAGGTGAGTTAATTAAATGCATGACCAAATACAGCAAGCTAATTTTTCAAGTTGATACTTTTATATGGCCCACAAATGATGTTATGAATTTTGGCATAAAAACGGTCCAGAGTTCAAACCCACCAGCCACTCCTCAGAAATCTTGTATCGGGTCAAAATCGATCGACTTGACGGCACTTCACAACAACAACGTGATTGCTGGAACTCAGTTGCTATGGCAAGGCAAGATCAAATGATTTCATAGGTCTTATACAGCCCAAGGAGCTCTGGTGTGGCGCTGTGGGCTAATGCATCAGACTGCAAAGTCATTTGAACTGCAAGGTCGGTGATTCAAGCTCGCCAGCTGCACCTTAGAAACCCTATACAGGGTCGCTATGGGTTGGAATTGACTTGATGACACTTCACAATAACAACAACATACAGCCCAAGGGCCGAGAGCCATATATTCCACACCTGTGATATGCAAGGTTGCTGTGAGTTGCTGTTGACTGATGGCAGTGTTTTTTGTTTTGTGTGGGTTTTTTTTTGGGGGGGGTTGGATTTTGTTTTTTTTAGTTCATCAAACAGTTACATTTATCTAAAACATTTATACATACATACGTATAGATTTCTAGAAGTCCTGGTGTGGTGCAATATGATAAGCAACTGGACTGCTAACCATAAAGTCAGCAGTTCAAACCCATCGGTGCTCCCCAGAAACCCTATACAGGGTTGCTATGAATCAGAACAGACTTGGTAATACACAACCATGACCATTTATAGATTTCTAGTCCTACTAATGTGGTCCTAATAAGCACTGGAATGCTAACCACAAGCTCAGCGTTCAAACCTACCATCCACTCCTTGGAAACCCTATAAAAGGATTGCTAAGCGTCAGAACTGACACCATGGCACTTAACAACAACACACATAGATTTCAACAAGATCCTGGTGGTGTGCTGTAGGATAAGCAATGGAATGCTAAAGGTCGGTGGCTCAAACTCACCACCAACTCCTTGGAAATCTTATACAGGGCCACTGTTGCAATCAACTTGGTGGTAGTAGTTATTTATTTATTTATTATTTTAATTCACTAAATAGTTAACACTTATCTAAAACCTTTATACCTACATTGTTGCTGTTGTTGTTAAGTGTTGTCAAGTCGGTGCCAACCCATAATGATCCTGTATAGCATTCACAAAGAGCAACTGGTGAGCTTGAACTGCTGACCTTGCGGTTCAAACTAACTTTGCAGTCCAGTGCATTAACCCACAGCCCCACACCAGGACTCCTTATACCTATAGATACATAGATTTTAACAAGGTCTGGTTACCTGACTTTATCAACACTTTCCCTCTGGTAGACAAAAGTGAGAGAATCAGTGATATCAAACAATTGTTACGATCTAATAACAACGATCTTTGCTTTTTATATCAATATTGATTTTTTTCTGAGATGAAACAAAACTCACAGTTAGAAGATTCTGATATAATTTTTGTATTAAGTGCTGATGAGTTGGTTCCTACCCACAGGTACCCTGTATAGGACTTCCAAGGGGCAGCCATTGGGTTTGAACCATTAAACTGAAGGATAGCAGTCCATTGTTTATCATACAGTGTCATACCAGGATCCTAGTTAGTAACATATAAAATATAATCACATTTTAAATGTATTTTTAATATGTTTCTACATTTTCAAAAATGAAAATTATTGTATTTGAAATATTAGATTTGTTTCTTCTTGTCTACCAAATTTGACTTTGTGTAATCTTCATGAAATTATTTATTTATTGTATAAGTAAGAAATATGAAGGAAGGAAATGGTATGATTCAAATATGATAATTAAAATAAAATATATATAAAACATAATTGCCATGTAATGTCAAATAACAGCTGACAGCTATGTTATTTTTTTTTAAATGACCAATTATGATTTCTGATAGCTTCAAAAACAACTGATCACAAGTGAACATTTGATATATACATATATATAATTTGTATGTATACTGACTTATATAGCACCATAATTGTTATTGTTGTTGTTAAGTGCTGTTGAGTTGATTCTGACCCACAGTGACCCTGTACAGGGTTTCTGAGGAGCAGCTGGTGAGCTTGAACCACCAATCTTGCAGTTCAAATAGCTTTGCAATTTGGCCCATTAACCCACAGTGCTACATATTAGGTGCTATTAAGTAGGTTCTGACCCATAGCAATCTTATGCACAAAAGAACGAAACGATGCCCAGTCCTATGACATTCTATCAATTGCTGCTATGCTTTAGCCCTTTGCTGATGCTACTGTGCCAATTCACCTCTTTTGGGGGGAGGGGGTCCTCCTTTTTTTATGTTGACCATCTGCTTTGCCAAGCATCATGTCCTTCTCCAGGGACTGGTCCCTCCTGATAATATGACCCAAGTATAAGAGGTGAAGTCAGGGCATCTTGGCCTCTTAGGAGAATTCTGGTTGTACATCTTCCAACATAGATTTGCTTGTTCTTTTGGCAGTCCATGTTACTCTCAATATTCTCCTCCAACACCGTAACTCAAATTCATCAATTCTTCCATGGTCTTCTCTATTCACTGTTCAATCTCCATATACTTATCAGGTGATTGAAAATATCACGGCTTGGGTCAGGCACACTTTAGTCCTCAAACTGATATCTTTGCTCTTCAACTTTTAAAAACACTTTAAAGAAGTCTTGTGCAGCTTATTTGCCTAATACAATATGTCATTTTGTATCTTGACTGCTGTTTCCTTGAATGTTGATGACTGATCCAAGAAAAATGAAGTTTTTGACAACTAATCATTTCTCCATTTATCTTGATGTTATTCACTGGTCCAGTGTGAGGATTTTTAAAATTTTATTTATTTTTTATGTTGAGGTACAATCCATACCAAAGAATGTGGTCTTTGATCTTCATCAGTGTTTTAAGTCCTCTTTGATTTTAACAAGCAAGGTTATGTCATCTGCATATTGTAGATTGTTATTGAGTCTTTCTCCTATCCTAATTCATATAATTCAGGTTCTCGAGTTATTTACTCAGTATAGAGATTAAATAAGTATGGATAAATAATAGAACCCTGGCACATGGTTTTCCTAATTTTAAACCATTCACTGTTCCCTTGCTATTTGAACAACTGCTTCTTGGTCTATGTACAGGTGCCTCAGGAGCACAGTTAAGTGTTCTGTTCTAGAATACACATTCTTTGCAATGTTGTCCATAACCTGTCATGATCCACATAATCAAAAGCCATTATATAGTCAATAAAGCACAAGTAAACATCTTTCTGGTATTCTCTGCTTTCAGGCAATGATATCTCTCATTTCACCTCCTCACCCAAATCCAGCTTGAACCTCTGGAATTTCTCTCTCAATGTCACATTTATTTTTCAACTGTCTTTAGAAAAATTTCACTTGCATGCAACATTATTGATATTGTCTATTGGGGAACCTCACTTCATAATGGGCACAAGTATGGATCTCTTCCAATCAGTTGACCAGGAAGCTGTCTATCAATTTCTTGACAGAGATGAGTGTCTCCAGTGCTGCATCAATTTGTTGAAAGATTTCAGTTTTTATTCCATCAATTACCACAGCCTTGCTCGTTATCAGTGCATTCAGTGCACTTTAAGCTTCTTCATTCATTACTCTTGACCCTATGTTTCCTCTTGAATTGGTTGAACATTGACCTTTTTTTTTTGGTACAGTGATTTATGCATATTCCTTCCATTTTATTTTGATGCTTTCTGCATCATTAAATATTTTGCCTATGTTGTTGTTGTTGTCAGGTGCCATCAAATCAGAACTGACTCATA